>NC_134981.1:15756264-16010174 GCF_965638725.1 Aptenodytes patagonicus
TCTGCAAACTTACTGGGGGTGCACTCGATCCCCTCATCCAGATCATTGATAAAGATATTAAACAGAACTGGCCCCAGTACTGAGCCCTGGGGAACACCGCTCGTGACCGGCCGCCAACTGGATTTAACTCCATTCACCACCACTCTCTGGGCCCGGCCGTCCAGCCAGTTTTTGACCCAGCGCAGAGTACACCTGTCCAAGCCGTGAGCAGCCAGTTTCTCCAGAAGAATGCTGTGGGAAACGGTGTCAAAGGCTTTACTAAAGTCCAGGTAGACAACATCCACAGCCTTTCCCTCATCCACTAAGCAGGTCACCTTGTCATAGAAGGAGATCAGGTTGGTCAAGCAGGACCTGCCTTTCATAAACCCATGCTGACTGGGCCTGATTGCCTGGTTGTCCTGTACGTGCCGTGTGATGGCACTCAAGATGATCTGCTCCGTAACCAGCACCGAGGTCAGGCTGACAGGCCTGTAGTTCCCCGGATCCTCCTTCCGGCCCTTCTTGTAGATGGGCGTCACATTTGCTAACCTCCAGTCAACTGGGGCCTCCCTGGTTAGCCAGGGCTGCTGATAAATGGTTGAAAGTGGCTTGGTGAGCACTTCTGCCAGCTCCCTCAGTACCCTTGGGTGGATCCCATCCAGCCCCATAGACTTGTGTGTGTGTCTAAGTGGTGTAGCAGGTTGCTAACCATTTGCCCTTGGATTATGGGGGCTTCATTCTGCTCCCCATCCCTGTCTTCCAGCTCAGTGGGCTGGGTACACTGAGAACAATTGGTCTTACCGTTAAAGACTGAGGCAAAGAAGGCATTAAGTACCTCAGCCTTTTCCTCATCCTTTGTCACTGTTTCCTCCCAGCATCCAATAAAGGATGGAGATTCTCCTTAGCCCCCCTTTTGTTGCTAATGTATTTATAGAAACATTTTTTATTGTCTTTTACAGCAGTAGCCAAATTAAGTTCTAGTCGGGCTTGGGCCCTTCCAATTTTCTCCCTGCATAACCTGTACGTTATGTACACGATACACGAAAGGTGTATCCCATCTGTTGCCAGGAGGCCTGGTGTCGTGTAGACTGATCCATGATCAAAAAAACCCAAATTCTGCCAGTGACACCAGGCTTGGAGCCAGGTATCGATCTGCTGGCTCTTCCTGTTTCTTCCCTTATCATTCCCTGCAACTGGAAGGATAGAGGAAAAAAACACTTGTGCTCCTGATCCCTTAACCAATCACCCCAAGGCCCTGAAATCTCTTTTGATCGCCCTTGGACTTCTTATTGCAACTTCAACAGTCAGCAATTGGAAGGTAGGGAAGCCCAACAGCTGGGATCCCTTGCTAGAAACCAGGGAATTGAGAAAGGAATTGGAAAAGAGGCAGCAATTTGCAGTCTCTGGAGATGGCTCCTCTCAAGTGTGAGGGCAAGATATCCATTCAAAGAAGATCTTGTGAACTCCCCAGGAAAGTGGACTACCGCAGATGAAGGCATCCAGTACCTGAGAGAATTAGCGGTGTTAGAAGTCATCTACCGTGATCTAGACAATGATGAGGTCTCCAAAGATCCAGATGACATCCTGTGCACACGGGCCATGTGGAGGAAGGTGAATCAAAGTGCCCCAGCATCATATTCTAACAGCTTGGCAGCGATGTATTGCCTGGATATGGATACACCAACTGTGGAGAGAGTGTCTTCTTGGCTCCAAAACTCCAAAATCTGTGTCCCTCCTCATCCCTACAGGCCAGCACCTTGGCTGTCAGGGGCACCCCAAGAATTCAGTCCCTTCCTGCCCCGGTCAGAGGGAAAGGAAGCCCCAGGCACATGCTACATGGCACACTCTGGTCCTTCCTGCGTGACCAGGGGGAGGACATGAGGGAGTGGGATGGTGAGCCCACCTTTAAGCTGGAAGCCTGTGTACACGAATTAAGAGGGAAGACAGCTGTTAAGAAAGGGCCACCCAAGAAGGCTGTCAGCTTAGTTGCTGTAAAGACACAAGGCAATCAGCGATCTCCCAGACATAGAAGAACTGAAATCACCTCCCTTGATCCTGGTGAGGGGACTTCTGGTCTGGCACTGAAAGGGTCAGACAGTGAATACTCTGACGAGGAACAGGAATAGAGGGTCCCTGCCTTCGACCAGGAGGATGAAAGGGAAGACCAGGTATACTGGACTGTGTGGATTCGATGGCCTGGCACATCAGACTCACAGGAGTATAAGGCTTTGGTAGACACTGGTGCACAGTGTACGCTGGTGTCATCAGGGTATAGGGGCACAGAACCCATCTGGATCTCTGGAGTGACAGGGGGATGCCAAGAATTGTCTGTATTGGAGGCTGAGGTAAGCTTAACAGGGGACAAGTGGCAAAAGCACCCCATTGTGACTGGCCCAGAGGCCCCTTGTATCCTTGGCATAGACTACCTCAGGAGAGGGTACTTCAAGGACCCAAAGGGGTACCAATGAGTTTTTGGTGTAGCTACTGTGAACACAGAGAAGATCAAACAGCTATCTATCCTGCTTGGCCTCTTGGAAGATCCCTTTGTTGTGGGATTGCTGCGAGTTGAAGAACAGCAGGTGCCAATTTCTACCAGGACGGTGCACCAGCAGCAATATCGCACGAACCGAGACTCCCTGGCTCCCATCCATGAGCTGATTCATCAATTGCAGAGCCAAGGAGTGATCAGCAAGACTCACTCACCTTTTAATAGTCCCATATGGCCAGTGCAAAAGTCTGATGGAGGGTGGAGGTTAACAGTAGACTATTGTGGCCTGAACGAAGTCACGCCGCCGCTGAGTGCTGCTGTACCAGACATGTTAGAGCTCCAATATGAACTGGAGTCAAAGGCAGCCAAGTGGTATGCCACAATTGACATTGCCAATGCGTTTTTTTCAATTCCTTTGGCAGCAGAGTGCAGGCCACAGTTTGCTTTCACGTGGAGGGGTGCCCAATACACCTGGAATCGACTGCCCCAGGGGTGGAAGCACAGCCCTACCATTTGTCACGGACTAATCCAAACTGTACTGGAACAGGGTGATGCCCCTGAACATCTACAATACATTGATGACATCATTGTGTGGGGCAACAAGGCAGAAGTCTTTGAGAAGGGAAAAAGAGTAATCCAGATTCTTCTGAAAGCTGGTTTCACCATAAAACAAAGCAAGGTCAAGGGACCTGCACAGGAGATCCAGTTCTTGGGAATAAAATGGCAGGATGGATGCCGTCATGCCCCTATGGATGTGGTCAACAAGGTAGCAACTATGTCTCCACCAGCTAACAAGAAGGAAACACAAGCTTTCCTAGGCCTTGTGGGATTCTGGAGAATGCATATTCCAGGTTATAGTCAGCTTGTGTGCCCTCTCTATCGAGTAACCTGAAAAAAGAACTATTTTGAGTGGGGCCTTGAGCAACAGCAAGCCTTTGAGCATATCAAACAGGAGATAGCTCGTGCGGTAGCTCTTGGGCCTGTCCGGACAGGACCAGCTGTGCAAAATATACTCTACACTGCAGCTGGGGAGCATGGTCTCACCTGGAGCCTCTGGCAGAAAACACCACGAGAAACCCAAGGTCGACCATTAGGGTTTTGGAGATGGGGGTGTCAAGGATCAGAAGCCCACTACACCCCGACTAAAAAAGAGATACTAGCAGCATATGAGGGGGTGCGAGCCGCTTCAGAAGTTGTTGGTACAGAAACATATCTCCTCTTGGTACTGCGATTGCCCGTGCTACACTGGATAGAATCATAGAATCATAGAATCATTGAGGTTGGAAAAGACCCTTAAGATCATCCAGTCCAACCGTCAACCCAACACCACCATGTCCACTAAACCATGTCCCTAAGTGCCTCATCTACTCGTCTTTTAAATACTTCCAGGGATGGGGACTCAACCACTTCCCTGGGAAGCCTGTTCCAATGTTTAACCACTCTTTCAGTAAAGAAATTTTTCCTTACATCCAATCTAAACCTCCCCTGGCGCAACTTGAGGCCATTTCCTCTTGTCCTATCGCTTGTTACTTGGGAGAAGAGACCGACACCCACCTCGCTACAACCTCCTTTCAGGTAGTTGTAGAGAGCGATGAGGTCTCCCCTCAGCCTCCTTTTCTCCAGGCTAAACAACCCCAGTTCCCTCAGCCGCTCCTCATAAGACTTGTTCTCCAGACCCCTCACCAGCCTCGTTGCCCTTCTCTGGACACACTCCAGCACCTCGACATCCTTCTTGTAGTGAGGGGCCCAAAACTGAACACAGTATTCGAGGTGCGGCCTCACCAGGGCCGAGTACAGGGGCACGATCACTTCCCTACTCCTGCTGGCCACGCTATTTCTGATACAGGCCAGGATGCCATTGGCCCTCTTGGCTGCCTGGGCACACTGCCGGCTCATGTTCAGCCGGCTGTCAACCAGCACCCCCAGGTCCTTCTCTGCTGGGCAGCTTTCCAGCCACTCTTCCCCAAGCCTGTAGCGCTGCATGGGGTTGTTGTGGCCGAAGTGCAGGACCCGGCACTTGGCCTTGTTGAACCTCATACAATTGGCCTCGGCCCATCGATCCAGCCTGTCCAGGTCCCTCTGCAGAGCCTTCCTACCCTCGAGCAGATCAACGCTCCCGCCCAACTTGGTGTCGTCTGCAAACTTACTGAGGGTGCACTCAATCCCCTCATCCAGATCATCGATAAAGATATTAAACAAGACCAGCCCCAGTACTGAGCCCTGGGGAACACCGCTCGTGACCAGCCGCCAACTGGATTTAACTCCATTCACCACCACTCTCTGGGCCCGGCCGTCCAGCCAGTTTTTGACCCAGCGCAGAGTACACCTGTCCAAGCCGTGAGCCGCCAGCTTCTCTAGGAGAATGCTGTGGGAGACGGTGTCAAAGGCCTTACTGAAGTCCAGGAAGACCACATCCACAGCCTTTCCCTCATCCACTAGGCGGGTCACCTGGTCATAGAAGGAGATCAGGTTGGTCAGGCAGGACCTGCCTTTCATGAATCCGTGCTGGCTAGGCCGGATCCCCTGGTTGTCCCGCACATGCCTTGTGAGCGCCCTCAAGATGAACCGCTCCATAATCTTCCCCGGCACCGAGGTCAGGCTGACAGGCCTGTAGTTCCCCAGATCCTCCTTCCGGCCCTTCTTGTAGATGGGCGTCACATTGGCAAGCCTCCAGTCGTCCAGGACCTCCCCTGTTAACCACGACCGCTGATAAATGATGGAAAGCGGCTTGGCAAGCTCCTCCACCAACTCCCTCAGCACTCTCGGGTGGATCCCATCCAGCCCCATAGACTTGTGAGCATCCAGGTGGCGTAGCAGGTCATTGACTGCTTCCTCTTGGATTACGGGGGGTTCATCCTGCTCGCCGTCCCTGTCTTCCAGCTCAGGGGGCTGAGTACCCTGAGGATAACTGGTCTGACTATTAAAGACTGAGGCAAAGAAGGCATTAAGTACCTCAGCCTTTTCCTCATCCTTGGTGACAATGTTCCCCCCCGCATCCAATAAAGGATGGAGATTTTCCTTGGCTCTCTTTTTGTCATTAATATATTTGTAAAAACTTTTTTTGTTGTCTTTAACGACAGCAGCCAGATTGCGTTCTAGCTGGGCTTTTGCCTTTCTCATTTCTTCTCTGCACGACCTAACGAGATCCCTGTACTCTTCTTGAGTCGCCTGCCCCTTCTTCCACAAGTGGTAAACTCTCCTTTTTTTCCTGAGTCCCAGCAAGAGCTCCCCGTTCAGCCAGGCCGGTTGTCTACCCCGCCCGTTCTTCTTATGGCACATGGGGACAGCCTGCTCCTGCGCCTTTAAGACTTCCTTCTTGAAGAACGTCCAGCCTTCCTGGACCCCTTTGCCCTTCAGGACCGTCTCCCAAGGGACTCTCTCAACCAGCGTCCTGAACAGGCCAAAGTCCGCCCTCCGGAAGTCCATGGTTGCGGTTTTGCTGCCCCCCCTCCTTACTTCTCCAAGAAGCGAGAATTCTATCATTTCATGGTCGCTAAGCCCAAGACGGCCTCCGACCACCACATCTCCCACCAGTCCTTCTCTGTTAGTAAAGAGCAGGTCAAGCGAGGCACCTCCCCTGGTAGGCTCACTTACCAGCTGTGTCAGGAAGTTGTCTTCCACACACTCCAGGAACCTCCTAGACTGTTTCCTCTGTGCCGTGTTGTATTTCCAGCAGATATCCGGGAAGTTGAAGTCCCCCATGAGAACAAGGGCTAGCAATTGAGAGACTTCTGCCAGCCGCTTATAGAATGCTTCGTCCGCCCCTTTATCCTGGTTGGGTGGTCTATAACAGACTCCCAGCAGGATATCTGCCTCGTTGGCCTTCCCCCTCATCCTTACCCATAGACACTCAACCGTACCATCATCACAATCGTTGAGCTCTAGACAATCGAAACACTCCCTAACATACAGGGCCACCCCACTGCCTCTCCTTCCTCGCCTGTCCCTTCTGAAGAGTCTATAGCCATCCATTGCAGCACTCCAGTCATGAGAGTCACCCCACCATGTTTCTGTGATGGCGACTAAGTCATATCTCTCCCGCTGCACAATGGCTTCCAGCTCCTCCTGCTTGCCGCCCATGCTGCATGCATTGGTGTATATGCACTTGAGCTGGGCTATCGATTTCACCCCCGGCATCGGCACGCCACCCCTAGGCTCATCTCTAGTGAGTCTGGTTTTATCCCCTTCCCCCTTCGAACCTAGTTTAAAGCCCTCTCAATGAGCCCTGCCAATTCATGAGCCATGATCCTTTTTCCCCTGTGAGACAGCTGAACTCTGTCTGTCACCATGTTCAAAGGAAACATCCCCTCTACGCATCACGCAACCAGCGCTACATGGAGTAAGTGGGTAGCGCTGATCACGCAACAAGCTTGACTGGGGAAACCCAACCGCCCAGGAATCCTGGAAGAGATTGTAGACTGGCCAGAAGGCAGAGATTTTGGAGCATTGCCTGAGGAGGTGGCTCGTGCCCAAGAGGCACCACCATATAATGAGTTATCAGAAGATGAAAGGCATTATGCTTTGTTTACTGATGGATCCTGTCGTGTTGTAGGAAACCATCAGAAGTGGAAAGCTGCTGTGTGGAGTCCCACACGGCAAGTCATTGAAGCCACTGAAGGAGAAGGTGAGTCAAGTCAGTTTGCAGAAGTGAAAGCCATCCAGCTGGCTTTAGATATTGCTGAACGAGAAAAATGGCTAGTACTCTATCTCTATACTGACTCCTGGATGGTGGCTAATGCTCTGTGGGGGTGGCTACAGCAGTGGAAGAAGACCAATTGGCAGTGCAGGGGTAAACCCATCTGGACTGCTGCATTGTGGCAAGACATCATGGCTCGTGTAGAAAACATCGCTCTAAAGGTATGTCGTAGATGCTCACATGCCCCAAAGCCGTGCCACTGAAGAACATCAAAATAATGAACAGGTAGACAAGGCTGTCAGAATTGAAGTGGCTCAGGTGGACCTGCACTGGGAGCATAAGGGTGAGCTATTTGTAGCTCGATGGGCCCACGAAACATCGGGACATCTAGGGAGAGATGTAACATACAGATGGGCTTGTGATCAAGGGGTGGACCTGACCATGGAGGCCATCACACAGGTCACCCATGAATGTTAAACATGTACCACAATCAAGCGAGGCACACGAGTAAAGTCCCCCTGGAACAGAGGGCGGTGGCTGGATTTTCGATATGGTGAGGCCTGGCAAATTGACTATATTGGACCACTGCCAAGAACACGCCAAGGCAAGCGCTACATACTCACCATGGTAGAAGCAACTACCGGGTGGCTAGAAACATACCCTGTAAACCATGCCACTGCCCGAAACACCATCTTAGGCCTTGAAAGGCAAATTTTGTGGTAACATGGTACTCCAGAAAGAATTGAATCAGACAAGGGGACTCATTTCCAAAATAACCTCATAAACTCCTGGGCCAAGGAACATGGCATTGAGTGGGTATATCGCATCCCCTATCACCCACAAGCCTCTGTAAAGATTGAGAGATATAATGGACTGTTAAAGACTATGTTGACAGCGTTGGGCAATGGGGCATGGAAGCACTGGGATATAAATTTAGCAGAAGCCACTTGGCTGGTTAACACCAGAGGATCTGCTAACCATCCTGGTCCTGCCCAAACAAAGCCCCTACATACTGTGGGAGGAGATAAGGTCCTCATAGTGCGCATAGGGAAGTGGCTGGGGAAGTCGATGTGGATTGCTCCTCCCATGGGAAAAGGCAAACCCATTCATGGGATTGTCTTCGCTCAAGGACCTGGGTGTACTTGGTGGGTAATGCAGAAGGATGGGTAGACCCAGTGTGTGCCTCAAGGAGATTTAACCCTGGGGGAAAAATAATCTGTGATGTGAGTTGTATGTTGTAGGAAGTAATGTAACAGGAACGACCTGAACCAACAAAGAGTCAGTTTCGCAAGGAACCGGACGAGTGCAACGACGACCCAAACCAAGCCGGTGTTGGAGCCCACCAATTGAACATACTGCTTCTCCTGTCCTGAGCACCCATCTTGACAGATGGCGCCCAAGTCATAGCCTCTCTCTAAACTGGAGACGTATGGATTTGATGGGTAGACTGTCCGGTGGGTGAGGAATTGGTTAGATGGTCGCATCCAGAGGGTAGTGGTCAACGGCTCAATGTCCAGATGGAGGTTGGTGACGAGTGGCGTCCCGCAGGGGTCCGTATTGGGACCGGTACTGTTTAATATCTTCATCAATGACATAGACAGTGGGATCGAGTGCACCCTCAGCAAGTTTGCAGATGACACCAAGCTGAGTGGTGCGGTCGACACGCCAGAGGGACAGGATGCCATCCAGGGGGACCTGGACAAGCTCGAGAAGTGGGCCCGTGTGAACCTCATGAGGTTCAACAAGGCCAAGTGCAAGGTCCTGCACCTGGGTCGGGGCAACCCCCGGTATCAGTACAGGCTGGGGGATGAAGGGATTGAGAGCAGCCCTGCCGAGAAGGACTTGGGGGTACTGGTGGAGGAAAAGCTGGACATGAGCAAGCAATGTGCGCTCGCAGCCCAGAAGGCCAACCGTATCCTGGGCTGCATCAAAAGAAGCGTGGCCAGCAGGTCGAGGGAGGTGATTCTGCCCCTCTACTCTGCTCTGGTGAGACCCCACCTGGAGTACTGCATCCAGCTCTGGAGCCCTCAGTACAAGAAAGACACGGACCTGTTGGAGCGGGTCCAGAGGAGGGCCACAAAAATGATCAGGGGGATGGAACACCTCTCCTATGAGGAAAGGCTGAGAGAGTTGGCGTTGTTCAGCCTGGAGACGAGAAGGCTTTGGGGAGACCTTATTGCAGCCTATCAGTACTTAAAGGGGGCTTATAAAAAAGATGGCGGCAAATAACAAATAACAAATTTGCCTTGACACGCTCTGTTCATTTCTGTCGTTATCTCAACCCTTCGTGCCCCATGTTGGGTGCCAAAAGGACTGTTGTGGTTTAACCCGGCAGGCAGCTAAACACCACACAGCTCTTTGCTCACTCCCCCCCCACACCCAGTGGGATGGGGGAGAGAATCAGGGGAAAAAAAAAAAGGAATTCGTGGGATGTGATAAAGACAGTTTAATAGGACAGAAAAGGAAGGGAAAAAAATAATAATAATGATGATGATAAGGGAATGTACAAAACAAGTGATGCACAATGCAATTGCTGACCACCCACCGACCGATGCCCAGCCAGTTCCCGAGCAGCGATTGCCGCCCCCCGGCCACCTCCCCCCAGTTTATATACTGAGCGTGACGTCATATGGTATGGAATAGCCCTTTGGCCAGTTTGGGTCAGCTGTCCTGGCTGTGCCCCCTCCCAGCTTCTCGCTGGCAGGGCATGAGAAGCTGACAAGTCCTTGACTGGTGTAAGCACTACTTAGCAATAACTAAAACATCAGCGTGTTATCAACATTATTCTCATCCTAAATCCAAAACACAGCACTATACCAGCTACTAGGAAGAAAATTAACTCTATCCCAGCCAAAACCAGGACAGGTCTTAAAGCACCTCAATAAATAATGGATTTTTAATGAAAATATGCACACTTACTTACATATTTAGTATGATTTTGTCTTAAAACCTTTAGTAGTCTTCATTAGTAATGCAGTAGTTTTGTTAAAGCTTAGAGGAAGAAATTGTTTACCAGGGTGTTCTTTTTACTAGGCTGGATTTGGTTTTTCAATTAGAACACAAAAGACTTGCATATTTCATAGAATCATAGAATCATTTAGGTTGGAAAAGACCTTTAAGATCATCGAGTCCAACCGTAAACCTAACACTGCCAAGTCCACCACTAAACCATGTCCCTAAGCGCCTCATCTACACGTCTTTTAAATACCTCCAGGGATGGTGACTCAACCACTTCCCTGGGCAGTCTGTTCCAATGCTTGACAAAAGCAAATATCCCAAGATTTCAAAGTGATAATGAGCTCCCAAATTAATACATTTATTCTTCAGTTAATGAATGTTTACTTTTTTTTCAGCACAATTCACATTTTAGTGCTTAGAACCAATTTATATAGAACCATTAATGTGATTTAAAATGCAGTCATAGTTTAATGCTTCTTTATTTTGAATTACATTTTTTATATTTAAACACTTGATATTAAGCCTCTTCACAATGTACTTGTATATAAAAAGAATAAGTGTTGGCATAATAGATGTACTTCAAATACAGAGACACACAATTTTTATGTACCCATTACATCTGATGAAAACATGGCTTGCTTAACCTATGGTTTTCCATTGAACTACCAAATAATTTCACGTTATTGACTTCTTGGTTGGGGAGAATAGCTGAAAAGCTAAGCTGTCGATTCCCTCAAATATGGTTGCAGCAATGTACTGCTCTCCCGGGGCAAACTTGTATCTCTGTTGGTGACAGGCCTGAGGCTCCCATTTCTGCCCCTTACCAGTTTTGAAGTCAATGAGAATCTTGCCTAAAAAAGAACCAAATGAAAATGAAAATAAAAATAAAGACATCAGGATTTGGCTCTCAGTCTATATTTAAGACTTCAGAACACACTGAATGATTAATTGAACATTTGTAAAATGGTTCCTTGTTTTTCTAATGTTTCAGTTTCTTAGTTATACAATATGTCATAGTCATGGGGAAAAATTAAGCAAAATAAGATTGAAATTAAAATACTTTTAACAGTCTCTAGGCGCTAGTTTGATGGCTCAACATTGTTTTAAGAAGAAAAAAAAAAGGAGATATTAAACTGAATGTAAAGTAAAAAAGTTCCTTCACTTGAAAAATTGCAATTCCTTTTCATTATATTGCATCATGTTATGTTATGTTATATTTAACAAGAAGAGCATCAGTAGTAAAAGTCTGAACAAGGAATATGTGGGACCATTGCTGAATGGGGCAGGTGATTTAGTGACAGCAGACACAGATAAGGCTGAGGTACTCCATGCCTTGTTTGCCTCAGTCTTCACAGACAAGGTTTCCCAGGCCTTTGCACTTAGAAACCGGGTTCAAGGCAGAGGAAAAACTACCAGCAATGGAGTCAGGGATTACTTGAGAGAATTTGACCCATACACATCCATAGGACCAGAAAGGCTGCATCCAAGAGTGCTGAGAGAGCTGGCTGATGGCCTTGCAAGGCCACTCTCTATCATCTTTGAAAGGTCATGGAGATCAGGGAAGGTCCCCAATAACTGGAGAAAGGCAACTATAGCACCCATCTTCAAAAAAGGCCAAAAGGCCTGTCTGGGGTACTACAGGCCAATATCAGCCTTGCTTAGGTCTCTGGGAAAATCATGGAGTGAGTCCTCTTGGAACACATTTATGGGAATATGAGGGACAAGAAGGCAATTGGGAACAGTCAGCGTGGATTTACCAAGAGTGAATCATGCCTGACACTCCTGATTGCCTTCTATCATGAAATGACTGGATTTGTGGATGAGGGGAGATTAGTGGATGTCAATTACTTGGGCTTTAGAAAAGCTTTGAACACTGTCTCCCACAAGATAAAAACTAGTTGCATTATTGGGATCAGAGGGTAGTGGTTAATGGGTTCTTCTCTACCTGGATGCCACTGACAAATGGAGTACCATGAGGGTCTACCTTGGGATCTGTCCTGTTTAACATCTTTATCAGCGACCCAACAAATATCCGGGTAATTGAGGTCACAGCCTCACACCCATGAGGACGAGGTTGTGTTGGCCCGAGACTTCCTTGAGCAGCCGAAGTAAGGTTTCATTGGCCTTGTCATCCTGATTGGGAGGTCGGTAACAGATACCTAATATAAGATCCCCCTTGGTGACGATCCCTCTAATCTTGATCCAAAGGCATTCGATAGAACTGTCATTCTCTCCATAGATCACCTCCATGCACTCAGTTTTCTCTTTTACATAAAGTGCAACTCCATCTCCTCTTCTTCCCTTCCCATCTTTCCAAGTCTGTAGCCATCCATTGTGGTCTTCCAGTCATGCGAGTTTTCCCACCAAGTTTCTGTGATTCCTATGACATCATAGCTCTCAGACTAGGCACAGAGTTCCAGTTCTTCCTGTTTGTTGCCCAGACTACGTGTGTTGGTATACATGCACTTGAGGTGGTTGGTCTTAGGGTTCTTGCCTTTGGAGAGGGCTGGGGAGCATTCCTCACTACTCTGGTAGGTGCGCACATCCACCCTGTTGCTTGTGAACATGCAGGTGTCACAGCTGTGGACCCCACCCCCCAAGTTCGTTAGTTTAAAGCACGATTCACTAAGTCTGCCAGCAAAGATTCTCCTGTCTCTTTTAGATAGGTGGATCCCATTTCTCCCCAATAGGCTGTATTCGTCGAAGAACGTCCCGTGATCATAGAAACCAAAGCCCTGGTGATGACACCAGCCACAAAGCCAGGTATTGATCTGCATGATGCCTCGACTTCTGCCTGCACTCCTATCTCTGATTGGCAAGACAGAAGAGAAGATCACTTGGGCACCTGTCCCTTTCACTTGCGCCCCCAGGGCTCTGAAGTCCTGCTTCATCTTGCCCAGGTTATGCTTTACCACGTCATTGGTGCCCATGTGGAAAAGAAGTAGGGGATAGTAGTGTCCTGGTTTCGGCAGGGATAGAGTTAATTTCCTTTCTAGTAGCTGGTACAGTGTTTTGGATTTAGGATGAGAACAAAGTTGATAACACACCGATGTTTTAGTTGTTGCTAGGTAATGCTTACACTAGCCAAGGACTTTTCAGCTTCCCATGCTCTACCGACTGAGAAGGCTGGAGGTGCACAAGAAGCTGGGAGGGGGCACAGCCAAACTGGCCAAAGGGACATTCCATACCATGTGACGTCATGCTCAGTACATAAACTGGGGAAAGCTGGCCGGGGGGGCCGCTGCTCGGGGACTGGCTGGGCATCGGTCGGCGGGTGGTGAGCAATTGTACTGTGCATCACTTGTTTTGTGTATTATTATTATTATCATATTATTATTATCATTTTATTTCAATTATTAAACTGTTTTTATCTCAACCCACGAGTTTTTCTCACTTGTGCTCTTCCAATTCTCTCCCCCATCCCACCGGGGGTGGGGGGAGTGAGCGAGCGGCTGCGTGGTGCTTAGTTGCCGACTGAAATTAAACCACGACAGTCCTTTTTGGCGCCCAACGTGGGGCACGAAGGGTTTAGGATAATAACAGGTTAACCGGAGTGTATTAAAGAACTTATATCTGTTAGTAGTTGTGGGTCACAATGTTGGTTTCTCTGTTCTCGATATTGATTTGTCTAATCTGCGTCGCGCTCTTTTTCCTGCTGTACATGTTAAAGATTGGTGTTGGGTTTTGCAGTTTGCTGTGGTCTGCAGTGAGTAGTGATGTCTCGCTTGTGAGGTTTGTTTTTAGAACATTGACCTTGACCTTAGTGTGGTATGTAAACTTCGCAATGAAGCCGTTACTGTACGACGGAGACCATTTCGTGGAGACAACTAGCAATTACAGTGACTTTTCTGAGAGTTTTTTTACGGAGGAAATACAGAATGGCAGTGTCACTACCTTCTTCTATGATGTTTCCTCCTTCACTACAGTAATTTTTCAGTATTTTGAACATCCTTGGGCAATTAAGATACTTCTATTAATACTTCTTGGGAATATTGTTTCAGTTTTGTCTAAAGTTGGTAAGCAATTTAAGAATATCATCCAGAGATCTGCCCCAAGGCTGAATAGTTATGAGTGGCAGGGTGTGTGGGACAAGATGGGCAAGTACCTAGGCCAATGGGCACCCCCAGTGTTTTGGAACTTCACCCCTGAGCAAGTGCAGAATCCTGAAAAGTTAGTAGAACATTTGGACAAAGTATGCTGTCACCTTGGCAACTCCAGAGAGATGCAGATCACTGCAACGTGCTGGGGCCTGGCCCATGCCTACCGAGCCCTGTTCAACACTATTCAGTACCCTCAAAGGGAAGAGAAGGTCTCTGGCTCTGACAGTAAAACGACACGCACTGCGGCCACTCAGACCCGGGCAACGCGCCCTGCGGCCACTCCGACCCCAGCGACATGCCGTGCAGCCACTCAGACCCCGGCAACAGGCCCTGCGGCCACTCAAACCCGGGCAACACGCACTACGGCCACTCCAACCCCGGCGACAGGCCCTGCGGCCACTCAGACCCCGGCGACATGCACTGCGGCCACTCAGACCCCGGCGACATGCACTGCGGCCACTCCAATCCCGGTGACAGGCCCTGCAGCCACTCCGACCCCAGCGACATGCACTGCGGCCACTCCAATCCCGGCGACAGGCCCTGTGTCCACTCCGACCCCGGCGACAGGCCCTGCGGCCACTCCAACCCCGGCAACAGGCCCTGCGGTCACTCCAACCCCGGCGACATGCACTGCGGCCACTCCAACCCCGGCAACAGGCCCTGTGGCTGAACCAAAGAACCAGCCTGTGCCGGTATCAGTCGCCCCTGTACACAAGAAGAAATTTTGGAAGCGGAAGTCGGCTCGTTTAGTAAGGGAGGAAGAAGCTTCTTCTAAAAGGGAACCGGAGGAAGAACTGTACGACTACCCTGGAGAAGGGCCATCATGAGAACGGGAGGAGGAGAGCCGGCCGCTGACCGGGGAGGAGGAAGAGGAAGAACTCATAAACGAGGCAGTGACCACCCGATCTCTATCCCTGAGTGAGCTGCGAGATATACGAAAAGATTTCAGCCGTCGTCCAGGTGAGCATATTGTCACCTGGCTGCTCCGATGCTGGGATAATGGGACAGAAGAGAAGATCACTTGGGCACCTGTCCCTTTCACTTGCGCCCCCAGGGCTCTGAAGTCCTGCTTCATCTTGCCCAGGTTATGCTTTACCACGTCATTGGTGCCCATGTGGAAAAGAAGTAGGGGATAGTAGTCTGTGCTTTTAACCAGTTGTGGCAGTCTCTCTGTGACATCCCGGATCTTGGCTCCTGGCAAGCAGCAAACGTCCCTTGACTGTATATCAGGCTGGCAGATGGGCACCTCAGTGCCTCTCAGCAGAGTCACCCACTACTAGCACTCGCCACTTCCTTTTGCAGATTTTAGTATGTGCTGCTGGTGCGGTTTCTCCCTGTGAGTCTTGTTCATTGGTTTTGTTCCGCTGCCAAGGCTTCATATCTGTTGCTGGTTGGTACATACAAGGAAGGGGAGTGAAGTGATATCCTGTTCCCATGGGTCACCAGAGACCATGGTGCCTCCTTCTCCAAGGTGCTGTGTGTTTGCTGTTGAAGCTCTTTGTCTGGTAGTCCTTGCAGGTCAGTGCCACAGGGCCCTAGCATTTTTTCTTGAATAATACTCTACCTATTTCTTGTTCACCCTCCCTAATACAGCGTAGCCTCCTAATTTCCTCCTGCAGCTCCTCCACCCACTGCCTGAGTGACTCCACCGGAGCACACCTTGCACAGGTGGAGCTTCCACCCTCCTCCACCCAGGAGTATGGGGTGCAGTCTTTGCACCCCTCCACTTGGACAGCAGCTTCCCTGACAGGAAGCTCTGTCTAAGTGGCTGCCTCCACTTGTCCCAGGCTAGCCTGGCTAGGTAACTGATTCCCGGCTGCTGCAGAGTGCAGCCCTTGCCTGGTCTCTACCACCATGCTTCCGACAACCTCAAAGCACTGCCTAATAAGCCCTTCTAATTCCCTGGAGACCTTAAGTTGCTGGGTAGGCTTGCACAGCCACCAGCTAGCTGGGGTGACCGTCAGGGCTGCAGCCTAAGCCTGCGGGTGAGCAGAGCAGGCAGCAGCCCGATAACTGGCAGAGTGCTCAGCCCTTCCTGCGCGCCCTTCCGCGCCAAATGCCACGCAAACTGCCAACATCACTCCCAGCAGACACCACTCCTGCCGCTCCCAACAGACGCCACTCCCTGTTTGCACACCCTGTCACTCCCAACAGACCCGCTCCCTGTTTGCGTGCCCAGGTCGCTGGTGCTCCCTAGGGGCCAGCAGTTCAGCGGTGCACAAGTCGTTCATCAGGTTCCTGGAATGCATTGAGGACTGCTTCCTGCTACAGATGCTGGACATGACTAGGAACAGCACATTGCTAGATGCACTGATTGCTGCTCACAAACCGAGAAGACTTACTTGACAATATAACTACCAATGGTAGCCTTGGATAGAGCGATCATAACAGTGTGGAGTTTAAGATCCTGCTGAGCACGCTGAAGACCAGTAGTAGGACAAAGACCCTGGATTTTAGAAGAGCCAACTTCAATATGCTCAGAGCTCAGCTGCGAGGGATTCCATGGGAAGCATCCATGGAGGGCAAAGGCACTTGTGAATGCTGGGAGTTATTCAAGAACAGCCTCCTGGAAGCACAAGAACAGTCCATCTCCTACAAAGGGAAAGGAAGAAGGCAGAACAAGAGACCACCCTGGCTTAACAATGAGCTTTTGGATGTGCTTAAAAGCAAAAAAGAAGCGTACTGGGTATGGAAAGGCAGACAAATACCCACTGAGGACTACAACAACCTTGCTAGGGCATGCAGAGATGCAGTCAGGAAGGCTAAGGCTCAGCTAGAATTGAAATTGGCCAGAGATGTCAAGAACAACAAGAAAGGGTTCTTCAGATACGTGAGCAGTAAGCAGAAGCACAGGGAAGACATAGGCCCATTGCTAAACAGGGCAGGGAAAGTAGTTACTAATAATGCTGACAAGGCAGAAGTTCTCAATACCTTCTTTGCCTCTGTCTTTATCGGCGTAGCTGGACCCCAGATCATAGGATCAAGTAGCTATGACAAAGCATGTGTTGACCCACCAGTAGTGGAGGAAAGGCTGGTCTGCGGCCTCTTGAAAGGGCTCAACTGACATAAATCTATGGGCCCAGATGGAATCCACCCCAGGGTGTTAAGAGAAGTGGCTGACATTGTTGCAAGGCCACTGTCTATAATCTTTGAAAAGTCGTAGAGATCAGGGGATGTCCCTGATGACTGGAAGAGGGCAAATGTCATGCCCATCTACAAGAAGGGCCCAAAAGAGGACCCAGGAAACTACAGGCCCATTAGTCTTACTTCAATCCCTAGGAAAGTAATGGAATGAGTCCTCCTAGAAACTATTACAATCCAAATGAAGCAGGAGATTGGGAAAAGCCAGCGCGGATTTACCAAAGGCCTGACTAACCTGATCACCAAAGTAACACTTTCTGTTGACATGGGGAGATCTGTGGATACTGTTTACCTGGACTTCAGCAAAGCATTTGACACTGTTTCCCACAGCCTCCTCCTAGACAAACTGGCAAGATACAGAATGGATGGGTGGTCCATCCATTGGATGGGTAGGAAATTGGCTAACAGGCTGCACTCAGAGGGAGGTGATCAATTTTTTTTTACTCAGGCTGGCAGCCTGTCACAAGTGGGGTCCTGCAGGGATCGATACTGGGCCCCACGCTGTTCAACATCTTCATAAATGGTCTGGACGATGGGATTGAAAGTGCCCTCACCAAGTTTGCTGATGACACCAAACTGGGTGGTGAGGTGGACACCTCAGGAAGGGAGACCCATCTTACAGAGAGACCTGGACAGGCTGGAAGAGTGGGCTAGCAAGAACTGTATGAAGTTTAACAAAGACAAGTGCAAAGTCCTGCACCTGGGACGACATAACCAAAGAGCCCAGCACAGGCTAGGATCTGTGTGGCCGGGGAGCAGCCTTGTTGAAAGGGACCTGGGGGTCCTGGTGGACAACAAGCTGAACATGAGCCAGCAGTGTGCCGCTGCAGCAACAAAGGCAAATTGGATGCTGGGCTGCATCCGCAGGGGCATTACTAGCAGAGATAGAGATGTGATCATCCCGCTTTACTCAGCGCTTGTCAGGCCACACCTGGAGTACTGTGTCCAGTTCTGGTCCCCACAATTCAAGAAAGACACGGACAGACTGGAGAGGGTCCAAAGGAGGACCAAGAAGATGATCAAAGGGCTGGAGAACCTGCCCTATGAGGAAAGACTGGAGGAGTTGGGTCTTTTGTCCCTGGAGAAGAGAAGGCTCAGGGGGAACCTCATCACAGTATTCCAGTACTTAAAGGGCAGCTACAAAGAGGACGGAGGCGCTCTCTTCACAAGGAGCCACATGGAGAAGACAAGGGGCAACGGGTACAAGTTGCACCAGGAGAGGTTTCATCTCGATATAAGACAGAAATTTTTTACAGTGAGAACAATCAATCGCTGGAACAACCTCCCCAGGGACGTGGTAGAGTCCCCATCACTGGAGGTTTTCAAGATGCGATTGGACAGGGTGCTAGATGATCTCATCTAGGCTCCCTTTCCTACGAAAGGTTGGACCAGATTATCTTTCGAGGTCCCTTCCAACCTGGGCTGTTCTATGATTCTATGATTCTATGATTCCATGATTCTATGACCCAGAGAAGGCAATGGAGTGCACTCTCGTCAAGTTTGCAGATGACACTACGTTGGGGGGGACCAGTCGATATGCTCAAGGGCAGAGCTGCCATTCAGAGGGACCTTGACAGGCTGGAGGAATGGGCCAACAGGAGCCTTATGAAATTCAACAAGGACAAATGCCAAGTCCTGCACCTGGGAAGGAAGAGCCTGTTGCAGCAATACAGGCTGGGGACTGACTGGTTGGGGAGCAGCTCTGCTGAAAAGACCTGGGGGTCTTGGTAGACAGCAAACTGACCATGAGCCAGCAGCATGCCCTGGCAACAAAGGCGACCAACAGTGTCCTGCGCTGTATTAACAGGACCATAGACAGTAGATTGAGGGAAGTGAATATCCTCCCTTTACTCAGCACCCATTAGACAACCTCTAGAATACTGCATCCAATTTTGCGTCCGTCCATGTCCCATCCCCCCCCCCCCGCCCCAATAAAAGAGGGACATTGATAAACTGTTGCAAGTTCAGTGGAGGGGCACCAAGATGGTCAGGGGTCTGGAGCACATGCCCTGTGAAGAGAGACTCATGCAGTCTGGTGAAAAAGAAGGCTTTGGGAGGGGGGACCTAATAGCAATCTTCCAATACCTACAAGGAGGTCATCAAGAAGATAGAGAGGCACTGCTGGACCTGTTGCTCACTAATGCAAAAGAACTTATCATCGGAGAGGTCAAGATTGGAGGTGGCCTGGGCTGCAGCAATCATGCCCTGGTAGACTTCTCAGTCTTGAGGGGTGCAGGACGGGTAAAAAGTAGAGTCAGGACCCTAAACCTCAGAAAGGCAAACTCAGCTGTTTAGGGCACTAGTGCGTGGGATCCCTTGGGAAACTGCCCTCAGAGATAAAGGAGCGAACAAGAGCTGGGAGATATTTAAAGACACTTTTCTTAGGGCGCAAGAGCTCTCAATCCCAACGTGCAAGAAGTCGGGCGGGGGGGCAGGAGGCCAGCTTGGCTAAGTCAAGACCTCTTAGCCAAACTAAAACACAAAAACAAAATGCATAGGCAGTGGAGGCAGGGATACACATCCTGGGAAGACTATAGGGATATGGCCCGGGAGTGCAGGGAGGGGATCAGGAAAGCCAAGGCACAGCTGGAGCTGAACTTGGCTAGGAACGTAAAAAATAACAAGAAGGGTTTCTTCAGGTACATAGGACAACAAAGGAAGATGAAAGAAACTGTACACCCCCACCCCCACCCCCGATGAGCGAAACGGGAGACCTGGCTACAACCGACATGGAGAAGGCTGAGGTACTCAACACCTTTTTTGCCTCGGTCTTCACCGGCAAGTGCTCTAGCCACGCTGCCCAATTCACAGAATCCAAAGGCAGGGACTGGGAGAATGAAGTACCACCCACCGTAGGAGAAGATCAGCTTCGAGACCATCTAAGGAACCTGAATGTGCACAAGTCCATGGGACCCGATGAGATGCATCCGAGGGTCCTGAGGGAACTGGCAGATGAAGTTGTGCATTGGGTTTGCGTGGCAAGGTTTTGGTAGCGGGGGGGGCTACACGGGTGGCTTCTGTGAGAAGCTGCTAGAAGCTTCCCCTGTGTCCGATAGAGCCAATGCCAGCCGGCTCCAAGACGGACCCGCCGCCGGCCAAAGCTGAGCCAATCTACCTGGACTTGTGCAAAGCATTTGATACTGTCCCGCACAACATCCTTGCCTCTAAAGTAGAGAGACATGGATTAGACGGGTGGACCACTCGATGGATAAGGAATTGGCTGGATGGTCGCACTCAAAGAGTTGCCGTCAATGGCTCGATGTCCAGGTGGAGACCAGTGACGAGTGATGTCCCTCAGGGATCCGTATTGGGACCAGTATTATTTAACATCTTTGTCGGAGACATGGACAGTGGGATTGAATGCACCCTCAGCAACTTTGCGGATGACACCAAGCTGAGTGGTGTGGTTGATACTCTAGAGGGAAGGGATGCCGTTCAGAGGGACCTTGACAGGCTAGAGAGGTGGGCCCATGGGAACCTCCCGAAGTTCAACAAGGCTAAGTGCAAGGTCCTGCACCTGGGTCGGGGCAATCCCAAACATGGACACAGGCTGGGTGATGAGTGGATTGAGAGCAGCCCTGTGGAGAAGGACTTGGGGGTATTGGTAGATTAAAAACTGAATATGAGCCAGCAATGTGCGCTCGCAGCCCAGAAGGCCAATCGTATCCTGGGCTGCATCAAAAGAAGCGTGACCAGCAGGTCGAGGGAGGTGATTCTGCCCCTCTACTCCGCTCTCGTGAGACCCCACCTGGAGTACTGTGTTCAGCTCTGGGGCCCCCAGCATAAGAAAGGCATGGACCTGCTCGAGCGAGTCCAGAGGAGGGCCACGAAGATGATCAGGGGGCTGGAGCACCTCCCCTATGAGGACAGGCTGAGAGAGCTGGGGTTGTTTAGCCTAGAGGAGAGAAGGCTCCGGGGAGACCTTATAGCGGCCTTCAAGGGGGCTTATAAAAAAGAAAGATGGGGAGGGACACTCTATCAGGGAGTGTAGTGATAGGACGAGGGGTAATGGTTTTAAACTGAAAGAGGGTAGATTTAGATTAGATACTAGGAAGAAATTCTTTACTGTGAGGGTGGTGAGGCACTGGAACAGGTTGCCCAGAGAAGTTGTGGATGCCCCCTCCCTGGAAGCGTTCAAGGCCAGGTTGGATGGGGCTTTGAGCAACCTGATCTAGTGGAAGGTATCCCTGCCCATGGCAGGGGGGGTGGAACTAGATGATCTTTAAAGTCCCTTCCAGTCCAAACCATTCTATGATTCTATGATTCTAAGATGAAGCCAGGCTCTTGACAGTGGTGCATGGTGGGAGGACCAGAGACAATAGGCATAAGTTGAAACAAGAGAGGTTCAGACTGGATATAAGGAGAAATTTTTTCCCTGTGAGGACAGTAGAGCATTGGAACAGGTTGACCGGAGAGGTTGTGTAGTCTCCATCCTTGGAGGTTTTCAAGACCCAACCGGATCAAGCCCTGAACAACCTGGTCTGACCTCATAGCCGACCTTGCTTTGAGCAGGAAGCTGAACTGGATGACCTCCTGAGGTCCCTTCCAACCTGAATGTTTCTATGATTCTATTACTGAAGATGGCTGTTATCATCTCTGTAATTGAACATTGCAAATAATAGGATATGGAACTTATGAATCAGTCAAGACACTTTGCATTTCTTCCAGATGAGAGCTAACATCTTCCCTGATAAAGATTGTAGTTGATACAATGGGAGGTATGGAATACAAGAGAAAGAAAAAAAAAAATCACCAATACTCAGCAGTCTGGACTAGTTTATATACTGGCTTTTTATGTCTTTCAATATGTCCAAATGTAAAGCTACATGGGTAGGAACAAAGAATAATGATCATATAAGCATGATAAATGATGACTCTGAAAAATAATGAATATTCACAATAGATAATAAGCTGAACATAGCAACAAATGCTAAGGGTTTATATGTAAATAGGGAAATCCTGAACAAGAATGTGGTGGGCATTTTACCTTTGTGTTTGGTCCTGGGGCAGTCATTGCTAGAATATTAGGTTTAGTTCTAATATCTATACTTCAAGAATAATGATTTTTAAATACTTGTGATTAGCATTGACTGCAGTAATAGTATAACAACTTATTGCAAACTCAAGCCAATCTTGTACCAGCAGTAGTTTTAAAGGAGTAAAATAGTTAATTGAACTTTTACAATTTTTTTTTTACATTCTTCTCCACTTTGTATTTCTATCCGGGACCAAAATGCTGAAATACCACAAGACGATTGATATTAACGCTATTTCTGCTCCAATTGGAGAGAGAAAGTACTTGCTTGATCTCATAAGACTCCCAGTCCAATATTTCAAGAAATATCTTCTTGTGAGGCAAAGGCCAGATCTGCAATAGAAACTTTTGGCATTAGAGTAATGTTGGTAGAAGCTGTGACGTTTTTTACAGCAAAACCCTGTAGAAATATGTTTGCAGTTGTGTAGGCTGTTCTTCAGTTATACTTCTCTAGCATAAATCAGGCTTCAGATAAGGTCCTTCACTTCACTGTCCCATTTTTCAGTATGGTTTGAAAAGAAAATCTGCCTCATTTTTCTTTGTAAGTTTCTTAGAAGGTTTCCTCCCAAGGTTGACCACTTATGTAGTCTTCTAGTATTGACTAGGGCTAGACTTCCTATTGTCTTCAGTCTTTCCAGAAAGGAGGGGGCCTCTGAGACTGTCTGCAACCTCCCTAAATCATGCAAATCCCCAATTAGAGCAGTGCTTTAATAATTGAATTTGAGTCTACATATTCATAATATATGACCTCACTACATAAACTATTACATTTTTGTTAAAGAAGCTGTTGTATTTTTTGAATTATTAGGTGTGTGACTTAGCTGGTTATTATTATACGTTGTTCCCCCTTACACAATTTATGTTATGTTACTATCATTGTATAGTTGGCTTCCCACCAAAGTTCTGAAAAAGACATTTACAATGTTAAGTCAAACTATGGTAAGTCAAGTATGCTGTTCCCTTGAGAAAGCTTGCTGGATAGTATGAGAGCAGGGCTTTCGTATGGCCTTTATACTTGGTGTGATAATGGGCAGAGTGGTTTGGAAGGGGGCCTCTCCCTAATAACAGTATCGGAAGGAGTCAAGAAGAGGAGAGTATGTGTGTTCCTGGGTTCCTCTGGTAGGCCCTCTCAGATGCAGTGTGTCTCAGAGGTGAGAAGCAAAGTGTCTGTTAGTCATTCGGAGTTGCGGGGGGAAGTCAGCAGGCTGTGCAGCATCAGAGAAGATGAAAATGAAATAGACAGGATCTCCTCTGAGACAAGACAGCTTGAAGAGCCTCAGTCCCCATCCACAGTAGAGAAGCAGGCAGTGTCTACGCCCACTATCAAGGTAAGCGAAACTTCTGGAGAAGGGGAAGGATGGAAGCTGGTGACTTCTGGCACCAAGAGGAAGGCTCCTGCCCCACCTAAGAGCTTATTACTGCAAAACAGGTTCACCGCCCTCAAAGCTGAAGAGGAGCCAGATGTGCCTACAAACAAAGGACCTGGTCCACCTGACCCTGAACCATGCAAGACCACCAGGAAGAAACAGCGAGTCATCGTAATGGGTGACTCCCAGCTGCAGGGGACAGAGGCACCCATCTGTTGCACTGACCAATCATCTACAGAGGTTTGCTGCCTGCCGGGGGCCAAGATCCCGGATGTTGTGGAGGGACTGCCGAAGGCCCAGCCCTCTGACTACTACCCCCTGCTGTTATTCCCTGTGGGCACCAATGATACTGCTAGAGGCAACCTGGACAGAATCAAAAGTGACTACAAAGCTCTGGGGGTGGTAGTCAAGGGTGTGGGGGCCCAGGTGATGTTTTCCTCAATCCTGCCGGTGAGGGGAAAGGGTGCGAGGAGGAGGGCACTAATAGGACAAGTCAATAATTGGCTGTGGAGCTGGTGTTGGCGACAGGGTTTTGGGTTCTACGACTACGGGACCCTGTTTGCAGATCAGAGTGTGCTTGGGAGAGATGGGATCCACCTCACTAAGCAGGTGTCGTGGTTTAACCTCAGTCGGCAACTGAGCACCATGCAGCCGCTCGCTCACTCCCCCCACTCCCCCAGTGGGATGGGGGAGAGAATCGGAAGAGCACAAGTGAGAAAAACTCGCGGGTTGAGATAAAAACAGTTTAATAATTGAAATAAAATGATAATAATAATGTAATAATAATAATAATAATACACAAAAGCAAGTGATGCACAGTACAATTGCTCACCACCCGCCGACCGATGCCCAGCCAGTCCCCGAGCAGCGGCCCCCCCCCGGCCAGCTTTCCCCAGTTTATGTACTGAGCATGACATCACATGGTAGGGAATGTCCCTTTGGCCAGTTTGGCTGTGCCCCCTCCCAGCTTCTTGTGCACCTCCAGCCTTCTCAGTCGGTAGAGCATGGGAAGCTGAAAAGGCCTTGACTAGTGTAAGCATTACCTAGCAACAACTAAAACATCGGTGTGTTATCAACTTTGTTCTCCTCCTAAATCCAAAACACAGCACTGTACCAGCTACTAGGAAGGAAATTAACTCTATCCCTGCCGAAACCAGGACAGCAGGGAAAAGCTAATTTTGCCAACATGATGGCTGACCTCATAAGGAGGGCTTTAAACTAAGAACGATGGGGGAGGGACAGAGTAACCAGCAGCCCTGTGAGGGAGTGACAGACAGGATCCCTGAGCAAAGGGCATGGGGTGATGTGATGGGAAGGGATCACAAAATCAACAAAATGGGCTTAAGCGGGGTCACCTCCAGCACTTGCATGTAGGCAAGGAAGGGCCTACAAGGTACCATTATGGAGAAATACCCCAAACCCTCTCCAGGAATTCAACATACTGGGGTGCCTCTCTGAAGTGCCTGTACGCTAATGCTCGCAGTATGGGGAATAAACACAAAGAGTTAGAGATCTGTGTGCAGTTCCAGGGCTACGATTTTGTCAGGATCACGGAGACATGGTGGGATAGCTCCCATGACTGGAGTGTTGCAATGGAGGGATACAGGCTCTTTAGGAAGGACAGGATAGGAAGACGAGGAGGGGGAGTTGCCCTTTATGTGAGAGAGCAGCAGGAGTGCATGGAGCTCTCTGCCTGGGGATGGATGAGGAGCCAACTGAGAGTTTATGGGTTAAAGAGAGGACAGGTAAAGGTGGCATTATAGTGCGTCTGCTATAGGCCACCTGACCAGGAAGAACAAGTGGATGACACCCTCTACAGACAGATAGGAGCAGCCTCATGTTTGCAGGCCCTGGTCCTCATGGGGGGCTTCAACCACCCCGATATCTGCTGGAGGGACAACACGGCAGGGCATAAGCAATCCAAGAGATTCCTGGAGTGCACTGATGATAACTTCCTCCTCCAAGTGACAGAGGAACCAACGAGGAGAGGTGCTCTGCTGGACCTCATACTCACCAACAACGAGGGCCTTGTTGGGGATGTGAAGGTCAAAGACAGCCTTGGCTGCAGTGACCATGAGATAGTGGAGCTCAGGAACCTGAGAGCAGGGAGGAGGGTGAAAAGCAAGCTCACAACCCTGGATTTCATCAGAGCAGATTTTGGTCTCTTCAGTGATCTGCTTGGAAGACTCCCGTGGGATAAGGCCCTGGAGGGAAGAGGGGCCCCAGAAAGCTAGTTGATATTCAAGGATCACCTCCTCCAAGCTCAAGAGAGCCCCATCCCAACGAGAAGGGAGGCAGGCAAAAATGCCAGGAGGCCTGCGTGGGTGAACAAGGAGCTCCTGGCCAAACTCAAAAACAAAAAGGAAGCATACAGAGGGTGGAAGCAAGGACTGGTAACCCGGGAGGAATACAGAAACACTGTCCAAACATCCACGGATGAGGTTAGGAAAGCTAAAGCCCAACTGGAATTGAATCTGGCGAGATATGTCAAAGGCAACAAGAAAGGCTTCTGTAAGTACATAAGCGGCAAAAGGAAGACGAGGGAAAATGCGGGCCCACTGCTGAATGAGGCGAGGGACCTGGTGACACAGGACATGGAAAAGGCTGAGGTACTGCATGCCGCCTTTGCCTAAGTCTTTACTAGCAAGACCAGCCTTCAGGAATCCCAGGTCCCAGAGACCGGGGGAAAGTCTGGAGCAAGGAAGACGTACCCTTGGAGAAAGAGGACCAGGTGAGGGAATACTTGAGCAAACCGGACATACATAAGTCCATGGGCACCCACAAGGGATGAGGGAGTTGGCTGATGTCATTGCAAGGCCACTCTTGGTAACCTTTGATCGATCATGGCATCTGGGAGAAGTGCCCAAGGACTGGAGGAAAGCAAATGTCGCTCCTATCTTCAAGAAGGGCAAGGCGGAGGACCCAGGGAACTACAGGCCGGTCAGCCTCACCTCGATCCCTGGGAAGGTGATGGAGCAGCTAATCCTGCAAAACCATTTCCAGGCACATGAAGGACAAGGAAATCATCAGGAGTAGTCAGCATGGCTTCATCAAGGGGAAGTCATGCTTGACCAACTCAATAAACTGCTATGATGACGTGACTGGCCTGGTAGATGAGGGGAGAGCAGTGGATATCGTCTACCGGGACTTCAAGAAGGCCTTTGACACTGTCTTCCATAAGATCCTCACAGAGAAGCTGTTGATGTATGGGCTGGATGAGGAGACAGTAAAGTGGGTTGAAAACCGGCTGAATGGCCGGGCCCAGAGGTTGGTGATCAGTGACACGAAGTCTAGTTGGAGGCCGGTAACTAGCGGTGTACCCCAGTGGTCAATACTGGGTCCGAACCTGTTCAACGTCTTCGTTAATGATCTGGATGATGGGGCAGTGTACCCTCAGCAAGTTTGCAGATGACACTAAACTGGGAAGAGTGGCCGATACGCCAGGGGGTCGTGCTGCTATCCAGAGGGACCTTGACAGGCTGCAGAAATGGGCTGAGAGGAACCCAGGGAAGCGCAAAGTCCTGCACCTGGGGAGGAACAACCCCACGCACCAATACATGCTGGGGGCTGGCCAGCTGGAAAGCAGCTTGGCAGAAAAGGACCTGGGGGTCTAGGTGGACACCATGTTGAACGTGAGCCAGCAATGTGCCCTTGCCGCAAAGAAGACCAATTGTATCCTGTGCTGCCTTAGGAGGAGTGTTGCCAGCAGGTCGAGGGAGGTGATCCTTCCCCTCTACTCAGCACTGGTGAGGCCACACCTGGAGTCCTGTGTCCAGTTCTGGGCTCCCCAGTACAAGAGAGATAATGGACATACTGGAGAGAGTCCAGAGAAGGGCCACGAAGATGATTGAAGGGACTGGAGCATCTCTCCTATGAGGAAAGGCTAAGAGAGCTGGGACTGTTTAGCCTGGAGAAGAGAAGGCTCAGGGGGGGAATCTTATTAATGTATATAAATACCTGAAGGGAGGGTGCATAGAGGATAGAGCCAGGCTCTTTTCATTGGTACCCAGTGACAGGAGCAGAGGCAACGGTCACAAACTGAAACACAGGAGGTTCTGTCTGAACATCAGGACATGGTCCTGGGCAACTGGCTCTAAGTGGCCCTGCTTGAGCAGGGGGGGTTGGACCAGATGACCTCCAGACGTCCCTTCCAACCTCAACCATTCTATGATCCTGTAGACAAACTTTAACAAGATGAAATAACAGAATATTAAAAAAACCCAACAATAAAAGGGGAGAGGGGGCTTGCAATTTAGATGCATTATGTAGCTTAAGAATTACATTCTGTTCCATATACCCTGACGTCTGTTTTCAGAGCATTGCAATGAAATCTTGTAACTTCATATATGTTTACCATAATACAACTGTCACTAATCAGTGTCTTCCAAAATATTGCCCATAACCATTATCATTCATTAGTCTCATCTGCATGATCTAATATTGTTGCTTCATAATGTTTCTTCTTAAGTGTGTCAATTGGTCCCAGAGAAAGGGTGCCCATCAGTAGGAAAGGAAGTGTCATGAACATGTGAAAGAGACAGCGTCTCATTATAACTTTATATGGAATTTAACTAAAAGTCTACGTATAACCCCCTCTGTAGGTTAATTCAAGGCCCTAATGCTGTGTTTGTTAGTGCTAAGAAGTCATTCCAAATGTTGCAAAAAGGATTAATGCGGTATAACAAGTCTACTTAATTACTGAAAGGCCAGTGATTCTCATATTACCATAAGCAGCTTTTCCTTTATTTGAAGTCTGTAAATAGAATAGAAACCATTACATGACTAGAATTCACGCCACAGAATATTCAGGTTATAGCAGCAATACAGCAAAAAAAGAACGTGCAAGAAGCCATGGAGGACCCTGTGTGCATACCACATTTGTGTTTGCCATTGCAATATTAGGCATGTTTTAAAATAGACTTTTAACCAGAACTCTTAGTTATAGTCAAGAAGGAGAAACAATACTTTTTGCCCTACGTAACAATGTTCTTTAAGGTTTTCAGCACCAATTAAGCCAGTTGCTGTAATTAAATTCTTAGCCTTATCAGTCATCCATGACTTCTACAACATAAGACTTTATAGATGACCAAACCGCGGATACTGAAATCACCTATGAAGGTATATGAGGTAAAACCAATACCTGATATAGATTACTTTAAATTATGCATCTGAATCTAGACAGCCAAAACAATTTTCCAATTCTCCTTTCTGCACAAGCTAGTTATTCTTTAGAAGGCAAATAATAGAGTAACTTTTAATGTTAACCATCTGAAAGCTTGTACTGGGTTTACGTGGCAAGCTTTTGGTAGTGGGAGTGGAGGGGTGTGTGCAGGGTGGCCCTCTGTGAGAAGAGACCAGGGGCTGCTCCAAAACAGACCCACCGCAGGCCAAAGCTGAGCCCATCAGCGACGCTGGTGGCGCCTCTGTGATAACATATTTAAGAAAGGGGAGAAAATGCTGGACAGAGAGAGGAGGAGGGAACAAAAAGAGTGAGAAACAGGGGGAACACCAAGGCCAGAGGAGCAGGAGGTGCTCCATAGCAGAGCAGATAGTCCCTGTGGATATTCCCTGCTCCACCCATAGTGAAGCAGAGGAAAAGTGCGAGAGGGAAGGAGTGACAGAGAAAAACTGTCATGTACTGACCACACACATGCCCCCTCCCCTTGCCCTGCTCACTGCCTCACTGAAGGGACCGAGTGGAACCCGCAGCGATAACAAGGCGGGAAGAGAGGAGTCTGGAGTGAAATTGAGCCTGGGAAAGGAGGGAGGAAAAGTGTTTTTCCCTAAATGTGTAAATGTTTTTTTCTTTTCCTGTTTTTGTTTCCCAGTGCTCAAATCAGTAATTAAATATATATTTAATTGGCAATAAATTAATTTTCCCCAATTCAAGTCTGTTTTGCCCACAACAGTAACTGGTAAACAATCTCCCTGTCTTTATTTCAACCCATGAGCTTTCTGGCTCCTATTCTTCCCATTCTCTTCCCCATCCCACTGGAGGGGGCAGGAAGTGAGCCAGTGGCTGGGTGGGAGTGTGGCTGTTAGTCGGGGCTAACCCACCAAACAGCTTCAGACAGCACTGAAACAATTGGGGAAAGCGCACACACAAACGTTTCTTTGCACAAAATCACAGAATGGTTGAGGTTGGAAGGGACCTCTTGAGATCATCTAGTCCAACCCCCCTGCTCAAGCAGGGTCAACTAGAGCAGGCTGCCCAAGACTGCGTACAGTCGGGTTTTGAATATCTCCAAGGATGGAGACTCCACAACCTCTCTGGGCAACCTGTTCCAGTGTTTTACCACCCTCACAGAAAAAAAGTATTTTCTTGTGTTCAGATGGAATTTCATGTGTTTCAATTTAACGGTTAGACTCGATGATCTTAAGGGTCTTTTCCAACCTAAATGATTCTATGATTCTATGAATTTGTGCCCATTGCCTCTTGTCCTGTCACTAGGCACTGCTGAGAAGAGTCTGGCTCCCTCATCTTCATTCCCTCCCAACAGGCATTTATAAACAATTATAAGATCCCCCCTCAGCCTCCTCTTCTCCAGGCTAAATAGTTCCAGCTCTCTCAGCCTTTCCTCATATGAGAGATGCTGCAGTTCCTTCATCATCTTAGTGGCCCTTTGCTGGACTCTCTCCTGTATGTCCATCTCTCTCTTGCACTGAGGAGCACAGAACTGGACACAGGCTTTTGCATGCCTCCCTAGTTAAGAAATATTTGCAGCATGACCTAACCGCCTCAGGAGTTAGCCCGATTTAACTAACAAAGGAGTTAATTATTTGTAAAAAAGAGGTACTGTCTAGAGCTTCCTTATCTGACTGTCTGGACTGTCTCCCTATATGAAGTAATCCACATGTTACCACTCTTTGTTGTGATTTACTATAGTCCTATATGCTTATCTGACACAGTTTTGGTGAAGAACGGGTTGTATAACCTAAAGGTATATAAACTCTGTAACTGCCCCATTTGGGCAGAGTTCATCTCAGCAGAGGCTGTCACTCTGCTGCTCTGTGTTCTCTCCTGTAGCTATAGTAATAAACTGCTTCTGTTCTGACCTGATCTAAATTGCATTCTGGTTATTCCACAATGGTAGAGAGGAAGGATCACCTCCCTGGATCTGCTGGTAACACTTTTCCTAATGCAGCGCAGCATGCTGTTTAGCCTTCTTTGCTGCCTCGTGGTCAGCTTGTTGTCCGCCAGCACCCCCAGGTTCTTTTCTGCAAAGCTGCTTTCCAGCCAGTTGGCCCCTAGCGTGTGCTGGTGCATGGGGTTATTCATCCCCCAGCAGAAGGACTTGGCATTTCCCTTTGTTGATCTGCATGAGGTTCCTCTCTGCCCAATTCTCCAGCCTGTCCAGGTCCCTCTGGATTTTTTTCATAAATTAACGTCACTTCCCACTCTTAGAAGCAGACACAATAACTTTCTATGTGATGATGTTACAGTTGGCTCATTAACAAGCCTGGAATATCATCATAAGAGAAGGAATAAGGAAGACAGTGATTTAAGGAAGAAAAACTAGAGGTAGAAGATACAATGAATCCAAAACAGCACAAATTAGTAGTCAAATATTCTGGATAGTTTCAATATAATCAATGCGAGCCTCAGAGCAAATGTCGACCCTCACACACACATGCATGCACAAAAAAAAACAAACCCTGAAAGAAATACCAAAAACTGATCTAAATAAACCTGAAGAATGGCTTGTTTCTCAATTGCCTTACAAATCAAAACTACCCAAGTTACCAGTAATTTATAACAAGCTGACCAGCATATTCTAGACACAAGCACACTGTTATATCAGCTTGGGTTTCATCTCACTTTGTAGAGCAAACTCCTGACCATCTGCTCTATCTCCACGCTGGTATGTTCTGATTTGAGCTACCTGCACACTAGACTGAAGAACTTGGGCCTGAGAGGGAGAAGAGGGGAAGGGGAACCAGACCGAACTCAAATGCCACCCTTACAGGCATTACACATGCAATCTTTGTGCTCACCTGTCCTGGTTTCGGCAGGGATAGAGTTAATTTCCTTTCTAGTAGCTGGTACAGTGTTTTGGATTTAGGATGAGAACAAAGTTGATAACACACCGGTGTTTTAGTTGTTGCTAGGTAATGCTTACACTAGCCAAGGACTTTTCAGCTTCCCATGCTCTACCGACTGAGAAGGCTGCAGGTGCACAAGAAGCTGGGAGGGGGCACAGCCAAACTGGCCAAAGGGACATTCCATACCATGTGACGTCATGCTCAGTACATAAACTGGGAAAAGCTGGCCGGGGGGGCCGCTGCTCGGGGACTGGCTGGGCATCGGTCGGCGGGTGGTGAGCAATTGTACTGTGCATCACTTGCTTTGTGTATTATTATTATTATCATATTATTATTATCATTTTATTTCAATTATTAAACTGTTTTTATCTCAACCCACGAGTCTTTCTAACTTGTGCTCTTCCAATTCTCTCCCCCATCCCACCGGGTGGGGGGGAGTGAGCGAGCGGCTGCGTGGTGCTTAATTGCTGACTGAGATTAAACCACGACAGTCCTTTTTGGCGCCCAACGTGGGGCACGAAGGGTTTGAGATAATAACAGATTAACCGGAGTGTATTAAGGAACTTATATCTGTTAATAGTTGAGGGTCACAATGTTGGTTGCTCTGTTCTCGATATTGATTTGTATAATCTGCATCGCGCTCTTTTTCCTGCTGTACATGTTAAAGATTGGTGTTGGGTTTTGCAGTTTGCTGTGGTCTGCAGTGAATAGTAATGTCTCGCTTGTGAGGTTTGTTTTTAGAACATTGACCTTGACGTTTCTGTGGTATGTAAACTTCGCAATGAAGCCGTTACTGTACCATGGATACCATATCGTGGAGACAACTAGCAATTGCAGTAACTTTTCTGAGAGTTTTTTTACGGAGGAAATACAGAATGGCAGTGTCACTACCTTCTTCTATGATGTTTCCTCCTTCATTACAGTAATTTTTCAGTATTTTGAGCATCCTTGGGCAGTTAAGATACTTCTATTAATACTTCTTGGGAATATTGTTTCGGTTTTGTCTAAAGTTGGTAAGCAATTTAAGAATATCATCCAGAGATCTGCCCCAAGGCTGAATAATTATGAGTGGCAGGGTGTGTGGGACAAGATGGGCAAGTACCTAGGCCAATGGGCACCCCCAGTGTTTTGGAACTTCACCCCTGAGCAAGTGCAGAATCCTGAAAAGTTAGTAGAATATTTGGAAAAAGTATGCTGTCACCCTGGCAACTCTAGAGAGATGCAACTCATTGCAACGTGCTGGGGCCTGGCCCATGCCTACCGAGCCCTGTTCAACACCATTCAGTACCCTCAAAGGGAAGAGAAGGTCTCTGGCTCTGACAGTAAAACGACACGCACTGCGGCCACTCAGACCCGGGCAACAGGCCGTGCAGCCACTCAGACCCCGACGACAGGCCCTGTGGCCACTCCAACCCCGGTGACATGCACTGCGGCCACTCCAACCCCGGCGACAGGCCCTGCGGCCACTCCAACCCCAGTGACATGCACTGCGGCCACTCCAACCCCGGCGACAGGCTCTGCGGCCACTCAGACCCCGGCGACAGGCCCTGCGGCCACTCAGACCCCGGCGACAGGCCCTGCGGCCACTCCAACCCCGGCGACATGCACTGCGGCCACTCCAACCCCGGCAACAGGCCCTGCGGCCACTCAGACTCCAGTGACATGCACTTGCACTGCGGCCACTCCAACCCCGGCGACATGCACTGCGGCCACTCCAACCCCGGCGACAGGCTCTGCGGCCACTCAGACCCCGGCGACAGGCCCTGCGGCCACTCCAACCCCGGCGACATGCACTGCGGCCACTCCAACCCCGGCAACAGGCCCTGCGGCCACTCAGACTCCGGTGACATGCACTTGCACTGCGGCCACTCCAACCCCAGCAACAGGCCCTGCGGCCACTCAGACTCCGGTGACATGCACTTGCACTGCGGCCACTCCAACCCCGGCGACATGCACTGCGGCCACTCCAACCCCAGCGACATGCACTGCGGCCACTCCAACCCCAGCAACAGGCCCTGCGGCCACTCAGACTCCGGTGACATGCACTTGCACTGCGACCACTCCAACCCCAGCAACACGCCCTGTGGCTGAACCAAAGAACGAGCCTGTGCCAGTATCAGTCGCCCCTGTACACAAGAAGAAATCTTGGAAGCGGAAGTCAGCTCGTTTAGTAAGGGAGGAAGAAGCTTCTTCTAAAAGGGAACCGGAGGAAGAAGTATACGAGACAGATGACCCTAGAGAAGGACCATCACAAGAACGGGAGGAGGAAAGCCGGCCGCTGATCGGGGAGGAGGAAGAGGAAGAACTCATAAACGAGACAGTGACCACCCGATCTCTATCCCTGAGTGAGCTGCGAGATATACGAAAAGATTTCAGCCGCCGTCCAGGTGAGCATATTGTCACCTGGCTGCTCCGATGCTGGGATAATGGGGCCAGTAGCCTGGAATTAGAGGGTAGGGAAGCCAAGCAGCTGGGATCCCTTTCTAGGGAAGGGGGCATTGACAAAGCAATTGGAAAAGGGACACGTATCCTCAGCCTTTGGAGGCGACTCTTGTCAAGCGTGAAGGAAAGGTATCCCTTTAAGGAAGATGTCATATGTCGCCCAAGCAAGTGGGCCACCATGGAGAAGGGTATCCAGTTTCTGAGAGAATTAGCTGTGCTGGAGGTGATTTATGATGACCTGAACAATGAACAACTATCCAAAGATCCAGACGAAGTCAAGTGCACACGACCCATGTGGCGGAAGTTTATAAGGAGCGCACCATCGTCATACGCCAATTCATTGGCAGTGATAACCTGGAAAGATGGAGAGGAACAAACAGTGGATGAATTGGCTAGTCAACTCCGGCAATACGAGGAAAGTCTTTCTTCCTCCATCGTCTCGGCTGTGGAGAAACTGTCCGAAAAACTGTCCCGGGAGATCCAGCAACTCAGAGAGGATAGGTCCTACTCCTCACCTATACGGACCAGTATCTCGGCTATTAGAAGTAAGCGTTCTTTTGCTCAAGAGAGAGAATATAAAGGATACACACCACGGGGCACCCTATGGTTTTACCTGCGTGACCACGGAGAGGACATGAGGAAGTGGGATGGGAAACCTACTGCAGCCCTAGGGGCACGGGTACGTGAATTACAAGGGAAAACAATCACAGAAAGAGGTTCTTCCAGGAAAATTGCTGCTCCAGTTTCCAGCGGGCAGTTCCCCAGAGAGAGTAGAAGGGCTGATCTTACTCTTGATCTTAATAAAGAAACTTCTGACTCATACGTACAAGAAATGAGAAACGAGTACTGTGATGAGGATTAGAGGGGCCCTGCCTCCAGCCAGGGGGAGGAAAGGGACAACCGGGTTTACTGGACTGTGTGGATTCGGTGGCCTGGCACATCAGACCCACAGAAGTATAAGGCTCTGGTAGACACCGGTGCACAGTGTACCCTAATGCCATCAAGATATATAGGAACAGAACCCATCTATATTTCTGGGGTGACGGGGGGATCCCAACAGCTATCTGTATTGGAAGCCGAAGTGAGTCTAACTGGGAATGGGTGGCAGAAGCACCCCATTGTGACTGGCCCAGATGCTCCGTGCATCCTTGGCATAGACTACCTCAGGAGAGGGTATTTCAAGGACCCAAAAGGGTACAGGTGGGCTTTTGGTATAGCTGCCTTGGAGACGGAGGAGATTAAACAGCTGTCCACCTTGCCTGGTCTCTCGGAGGACCCTTCTGTTGTGGGGTTGCTGAAGGTCGAAGACCAACAAGTGCCAATCGCTACCACCACAGTGCACCGGCGGCAATATCGCACCAACCGAGACTCCCTGATTCCCATTCATGAGCTGATTCGTCGACTGGAGAGCCAAGGAGTGATCAGCAAGACCCACTCACCCTTTAACAGTCCCATATGGCCAGTGCGGAAGTCTAATGGAGAGTGGAGACTAACAGTAGACTATCGTGGCCTAAATGAAGTCACGCCACCGCTGAGTGCTGCTGTGCCAGACATGCTAGAACTTCAATATGAATTGGAATCAAAGGCAGCCAAGTGGTATGCCACAATTGATATTGCTAATGCATTTTTCTCAATCCCTTTGGCAGCAGAGTGCAGGCCACAGTTTGCTTTCACTTGGAGGGGCGTTCAGTACACCTGGAACCGACTGCCCCAGGGGTGGAAACACAGCCCTACCATTTGCCATGGACTGATCCAGACTGCATTAGAACAGGGTGGAGCTCCAGAACACCTGCAATACATTGATGATATCATCGTGTGGGGCAACACAGCAGAAGAAGTTTTTGAAAAAGGGAAGGAAATAGTCCAAATCCTGCTGAAGGCCGGTTTTGCCATAAAACAAAGTAAGGTCAAGGGACCTGCACAGGAGATCCAGTTTTTAGGAATAAAATGGCAAGATGGACGTCGTCAGATCCCAATAGATGTGATCAACAAAATAACAGCCATGTCTCCACCAACTAGCAAAAAAGAAACACAAGCTTTCTTAGGCGTGGTGGGTTTTTGGAGAATGCACATTCCAAATTACAGTCTGATTGTAAACCCTCTCTATCAAGTGACCCGGAAGAAGAACGATTTCAAATGGGGCCCTGAGCAACGACAAGCTTTTGAACAAATTAAACGGGAGATAGTTCATGCAGTAGCCCTGGGGCCAGTCCGGGCAGGGCAAGATGTAAAAAATGTGCTCTATACCGCAGCCGGGGAGAATGGCCCTACCTGGAGCCTCTGGCAGAAAGCACCAGGGGAGACTCGAGGTCGACCCCTAGGGTTTTGGAGTCGGGGATACAGAGGATCCGAGGCCCGCTATACTCCAACTGAAAAAGAGATATTAGCAGCATATGAAGGGGTTCGAGCTGCTTCAGAAGTGATTGGCACTGAAGCACAGCTCCTCCTGGCACCCCGACTGCCGGTGCTGGGCTGGATGTTCAGAGGGAGGGTCCCCTGTACACATCATGCAACTGATGCTACATGGAGTAAGTGGGTCGCACTAATCACACAACGGGCTCGAATAGGAAACCCCAGTCGCCCAGGAATTCTGGAAGTGATCATGGATTGGCCAGAGGGCAAAGATTTTGGAATATTGCCAGAGGAGGAGGTAACGCGTGCTGAAGAGGCCCCAATGTATAATGAACTACCAGAAAATGAGAAGCAATATGCCCTGTTCACTGATGGGTCCTGTCGTCTTGTGGGAAAGCATCGGAGGTGGAAAGCTGCTGTATGGAGTCCTATGCGACAAGTTGTAGAAACGGCTGAAGGAGAAGGTGAATCAAGCCAATTTGCAGAAGTAAAGGCCATCCAGCTGGCTTTAGACATTGCTGATCGAGAAAAGTGGCCAGTGCTCTATCTCTATACTGACTCATGGATGGTGGCAAATGCCCTGTGGGGGTGGTTGCAGCAATGGAAGCAGAGCAACTGGCAGCGCAGAGGCAAACCCATCTGGGCTGCCGCATTGTGGCAAGATATTGCTGCCCGGGTGGAGAACCTGGTTGTAAAAGTCCGTCACGTAGATGCTCACGTACCCAAAAGTCGGGCCACTGAAGAACATCAAAACAACCAGCAGGTGGATCAGGCTGCTAAGATTGAAGTGGCTCAGGTGGATCTGGACTGGCAACATAAGGGTGAATTATTTCTAGCTCGGTGGGCCCATGACACCTCAGGCCACCAAGGAAGAGATGCAACATACAGATGGGCTCGTGATCGAGGGGTGGACTTGACCATGGACACTATAGCCCAGGTTATCCATGAATGCGAAACATGTGCTGCAATCAAGCAAGCCAAACGGTTAAAGCCTTTTTGGTATGGAGGACGATGGTTGAAATATAAATATGGGGAGGCCTGGCAGATCGATTATATCACACTCCCACAAACCCGCCAAGGCAAGCGCCACGTGCTTACAATGGTGGAGGCAACCACCGGATGGCTGGAAACATATCCCGTACCCCATGCCACTGCCCGGAACACTATCCTGGGCCTTGAAAAGCAAGTCCTATGGCGACATGGCACCCCAGAAAGAATTGAGTCAGACAATGGGACTCATTTCCGAAACAACCTCATAGACACCTGGGCCAAAGAGCACGGCATTGAGTGGGTGTATCACATCCCCTATCATGCACCAGCTTCTGGGAAAATTGAACGATACAATGGACTGTTAAAGACTACGCTGAGAGCAATGGGTGGTGGGACGTTCAAACATTGGGATACGCATTTAGCAAAGGCCACCTGGTTAGTCAACACTCGGGGATCTGCCAATCGAGCAGGCCCTGCCCAGTCAGAACTTTTACGTACTGTAGATGGGAATAAAGTCCCTGTAGTGCACATAAAAAATATGCTGGGGAAGACAGTCTGGGTTATTCCTGCCTCGGGCAGAGGCAGACCCATCCGTGGGATTGCTTTTGCTCAAGGACCTGGGTGCACTTGGTGGATAATGCGGAAGGATGGGGAAGTCCGATGTGTGCCTCAAGGGGATTTGATTTTGGGTGAGAATAGCCAATGATCTGAATTATGTGATGTTAAGTACTAATTATAGTTATAATAGTTATACTAATAATACACAGATATACTAATAATACTAATAATATTATATGCCATACTAATGTTATTATAATAAGAATCACCCAGATTAATGAAGAATAACTTCAGTGAAACCAAGCAAAGCACAGTGATGATGGTACCAGAACTGACTTCAACATGAAACAATCCAACACCACATACCATCTCCATTTTTTCCTGCCCTGAAAGATTATTATGACAGATGGAGCCTGAAGTCATGGACTAAATGAACTCACCGAACATTTTAGAGGGATGGCCCACAGATGAAGGGAATGATATCTGTGTATGTGTGTATATATATATATATAAAAGGAGGTGGTGATTAATGAAAATGTACTGGAAAATGTGAGACTTGAGCATGATGCAAATGGTATAGAATAAGGGGTGGATATTGTCCTGGTTTCGGCAGGGATAGAGTTAATTTCCTTCCTAGTAGCTGGTACAGTGCTGTGTTTTGGATTTAGGATGAGAACAAAGTTGATAACACACCGGTGTTTTAGTTGTTGCTAGGTAATGCTTACACTAGCCAAGGACTTTTCAGCTTCCCATGCTCTACTGACTGAGGAGGCTGGAGGTGCACAAGAAGCTGGGAGGGGGCACAGCCAAACTGGCCAAAGGGACATTCCATACCATGTGACGTCATGCTCAGTACATAAACTGGGAAAAGCTGGCCGGGGGGGCCGCTGCTCGGGGACTGGCTGGGCATCGGTCGGCGGGTGGTGAGCAATTGTACTGTGCATCACTTGCTTTGTGTATTATTATTATTATCATATTATTATTATCATTTTATTTCAATTATTAAACTGTTTTTATCTCAACCCACGAGTCTTTCTAACTTGTGCTCTTCCAATTCTCTCCCCCATCCCACCGGGTGGGGGGGAGTGAGCGAGCGGCTGCGTGGTGCTTAATTGCTGACTGAGATTAAACCACGACATCACCCAACTATATGAATGTAAACAATGATACTTTCTCTCATCTTTCTTGCTAGCTGAAGCATCTTTCCCTGCACAATGTCCGAACAACTGAAGCCATGTATACAGACTTTGAAAGACAACAAAATTTACAAACCCCTTTTAACATACAAAAAACCCTATACTATTGCCCCATCCTCAAAAGTCAACCCTGCACAGGGCTCCTATGGACTGACGTACATGCAATTCTGATGATTGTTCCCACTACAAAGAATCTTCTGTGCCAAACTGACTCCACTAAGCAATTTGTTTCCTACTCCCTCTCCCACGGAATAGTACCACCGCAGGGCTCAAAGTGGAATAACGCATTATGCTGGTCTTCCATGCTTGGGCAAGTTTCTTCTGTCTGGGCATGAAAAAAATGGGGTAAGACATTTCTTTACAGCACAGAAACCATTTTGGGGCTGAGCACAGGCACAAAGATTTTGCTTGCAGCAAAATGAACAAATGATTGTAAATTTTCAGTCTGTATATAGCCCTGCCATCTGAGTAGCTCACTACCCCCACTGAGGCAGAGCTAAAGCAAGTGGTGTTTGTTGTACAGCTGGGGACCTGAGATATAACAAGACTAAGTAGCTTGGCCTGAGGTCACCCAGGGATCCATAGCAGGGAGAGAGACAAAGCCAAGGCTTTTTAAGTTTCTCCCTAGCACCTAAACACTATATCATACTTTACACTGTCACCACAGTGATACCATTCAAACTTCTTGCATCAGCATTCTCACTCTCTTCCTTCAAAGGAACTATAGAACAGCAATTAAAAATTAGACCTAGATTGCAGAGTTTCATTCTAGAAAAAAAAAAAGTTTGATCATATACACAAGTGCATGGAATACTGTGTGTAGACATGCAATCTCATTTAAAAAAAAAAAATCAAGCAGAGAAATCAAGTTCAGTTACCAATTTCAAAAGGCACTGTTTCCTAAAACTGTTGGCACAATACATCCACAGCAGATGATTAGATGTAATACTCATACTCATCTCAATAAACTGTTCTAACATTTGAACCACAGGTTATTATACAAAGCACAAAGTATAAATGAAGAATCTGATATTAGAATCAAGGACATTCATAGTAGACAGTTTGTCAGGATATGGGGAGAATGACTGTCCCTCACACCAAGAGTAATTCACAAGTATAAGCAGTATTCATTAGAAGCAAGAAGTTTCACAAATAAAGGCAAAAGACAAAGGTGACTCTCCTCTTTTAGTAAGTTTAGATACTACAAACAAATGCAATAAACACAATCTTTCTCTTCAGCTATCACACATAATCCTGAATAGAACAAAGGTCTTTAAGAAAGCAATGTTTTAGTACTTAAGAAATCAGGAAGCCATTTGTGATGCTAATATGAACTGATCTTTCATTTAATGCCAAGAAATTACTTTGAAAAAATTTTAGAGTTATATATGTGACATTTTCATCCTTTCCAATATTTCCTTCATTCTTTCCAATATGCCCCACTCACATAAAGTGAAATAACAGTATATGATTGTGTGGTGGGTTGACCCTGGCTGGACACCAGGTGCCCACCAAGCCGCTCTATCACTCCCCCTCCTCAGCTGGACAGGGGAGAGAAAATATAACGAAAGGCTCATGGGTCGAGATAAGGACAGGGAGATCACTCAACAATTACCGTCACGGGCAAAACAGACTCGACTCGGGGAAATTAATTTATTACCAATCAAATCAGAGTAGGGTAATGAGAAATAAAACCAAATCTTAAAACACCTTCTCCCCACCCCTCCCTTCCTCCCGGGCTCAACTTCACTCCTGATTTCTCTACCTTCTCCCCCCAAGCGGTGCAGGGGGGTGGGGAATGGGGATTGTGGTCAGTTCATCACACATTGTCTCTGCCGCTCCTTCCTCACTCTCTTCCTCTGCTCCAGTGTGGGGTCCTTCCCACAGGCTGCATTTCTTCACAAACTGCTCCAGCATGGGTCCCCCACGGGGTTACAAGTCTTGCCAGCAAACCTGCTCCTGTGTGGGCTCCTCTCTCCATGGTGTCACAGGTCCTGCCAAGAGCCTGCTCCAGCGCGGGCTCTCCACGTAGTCACAGCCTCTTTCAGGCGCATCCACCTGCTCCAGCGTGGGGTCCTCCACGGGCTGCAGGTGGATATCTGCTCCACCGTTAACCTCCATAGGCTGCAGGGGGACAGCCTGCCTCACCATGGTCTTCACCACGGGCTGCAGGGGAATCTCTGCTCCGGCGCCTGGAGCACCTCTTCCCCCTCCTTCTTCACTGACTTTGGTGTCTGCAGCATTGTTTCTCTCACATATTCTCACTCCTCTCTTCGGCTGCATTTGCGCAGGTTTTTTTCCTCCCCTTCTTACATATGTTATCACAGAGGCGCTACCACCGTCGCCGATTGGCTTGGCCTTGGCCAGCGGCGGGTCCATCTTGGAGCCGGCTGGCATTGGCTCTATCGGACATAGGGGAAGCTTCTAGCATCTTCTCACAGAAACCAGCCCTGTAGCCCCCCGCTACCAAAACCTTGCCACGCATACCCAATATACCTGTAAACATCATGGTGCTGAAGGACATAATATGATGGTATCGGATTTATTAACTGATACGATATGCCCTTGGAAGATGAGTGTCTTTTTCAGGATCATTTGAGGTGAGAGGGCAGTAACCAAGTGTAGGTTACTGACTACTGAAATGGCAGTAGTTAACAGAGAAAACATGAACAGATCCTCAGCTGGTTTTCATTGGCATAGGTTTATTGACTGAAGTGGGACTACTCCATTTCACCCCTGATGATGATTAAGACCTCACTTAGGGATTGATTAATTCTTTCTTTTCTGAAATGATAATGAGGCTTAATCTGTGTGCAAAGTTTGGTATGATGGTGGTTGAAATGTACTTTTACTCTGAAAATTAGTCAGTTTGGGAAAGTAAGTTTCTTTGCTTGTGCCTCAGTTAAACAATGTAAAATGTTTTGTTTTGTTTCTACACTATCAATTTGCAAACTTAGCCTGAGCTCAGTGTTGAGCAGGGCTTGCTCCTTCTCACACATTGCCAGGAACAAATATTCTGCAGGCCAAACTATGCCTTCAACTGCACTTTTTTCTTGAGTCAGTTTGCAGAGGTGTGCAACTTTAATAAACAAATATAGCAGTGATGGTCTGGAATTTATTTCTCATACTCTCATATCTGTGTTAGCTCTTCAAAGCAAGTCTGAGTAAAAATTTCTTTTAGTTTCCAAAATTGAGTAGGTTTGGCTTTCGATATCTATATGCTGCTGGTATTTTAATAGTGAAGTTGTCTTTATTTTTTTTTTTTTTTTTACACAGATCAATTTTTGGATTAGTCTTTTCTTTTTAAATGTTCCTGTAATTAACTGCTGGTCTTTTCCTGCATCTGAGGTCCTCCCACCAATGTCCATCACCCTCCATTTTATTTAATGAAGCTGTTCTTTAGAAACTGAATGAGAAAATGTGTTTGCACAAATGGCTGAATATATATATATATTTATATATACTTGTCTAACCATACTTTTGCATTTATCCATGTGTCCTGAGTATCTACTCAGACTTTTGTATTTGGATTACATTGAAAATTAAATATTATTTAGGATTTCCATTCTGGTCAACAGTACCTACAGAAGAGATTGTTTTCATGAACAGTTTGCATAAATAAGAGTGACAGATTTGGGCCTTTAACTAAATGGACAGTCTTGTCTCAGTTGATCATTATGTAACATAGGTATTTATACAGTAGTTCATTCTTCTCCTGTCCCCATAAATTTACCTTACATATTTTATCACTAAGCTCTTTGTTATTTGTTAGAACTACAATTTGGTTGACTAATCTGCCACTGTTAGTTTTAACAACTAGAAATTCTTGTTAGGAGAGCTGCAGACTATGTCGCCTTATATTTTTTCAGCACTGAATTTGAGGACTGTTCCATATTAGCATATATCTACCTAGCAACATTAAACTCCAACTTTTGCATGAAAAAAATAACATTTGTAGTTGCAGATGGTTTTCCCTTGTGTGCCTGAAAAAGCTAAAAGTTTCTGTAATCAGTGAGAATAGTTTTTTACTAGTAATGACCACTTGTTGCATTATGGTACGCAAAATGATCCCTAGATCGTTCACAGAAACCAACAAGCTGAAGGAGCTGATGAAGAGGGTTTTTTTTCCCCCCGTTTTCCCTCTTTTTCCTTTTCTCTGGATTTAGAACATCATGTTTCTCTACTTCATGCATTACATTTTTTGAAAGAGAAAACAAAATGTGTTAAGTAAGTTTCAAGGAAACAATTTTTTGCTCAGTTGGCACCTCATGGAAGATACCGAATCACCAGTAGGTTGTGAGTAGGTTGCTGGCACCAATGGCCACTCAGTGAAATCGTATTCCTCATTTCTAGACTTGCATGTGTAAAGTTAGTGAAAAGATTAATTCTCTTGTGAAGCCTAAATGTTCAAATAACCTCAGAAGTCAAGAATGTAAAGAAGCTTTAGCAAAAATAAGGATTTTTTTCTTTTAAGTCTTCCACACTGCAATATATGATTAAAAAAATTATTTTCTTTTTGGGAGAAGCATGCCAGATGTTTAAACAATATGGTGATATCTGTATATAGTGCATTCCTGAAAGACCTTGGGAAAAAAGTCATATCTGAACCATTAATATTTAACAGACCTTTGACACAGGTATGCAAGGACATCACCTGTATGCCAAAATCATCTCCTTTATCAAAATGGTGATTGAAATATCCCTTCAGATTTGTAGTGGTATGTGTGTATATGGTGGGGAGGAGGCATAGCTCCTGTAGAGGCAGATGCCTCATCCCACTAAAACATGTAGACAAATAAAAAATGATAAACCCAAGAGGCTCATGGAATTATTTGTATTAAAAATCCTTTTTAATACAAATGAACTCTGCAATTATGGGCATGACCTTAGCAAAGGTATGTTTAAAAGTGAGTGACACTGAGAAATTTAAAAGGTTCCTTTCTGGTTTAGAGCTATATCATTACAGTTAAAATGTGTAAAGCTGCACTAGGCTTAAAGAACCTTTAATGGTTGAATGGGCTTTAGCTAAGTTTTTACACAATTCATTACCTAGTACTGTATTACAGCAGTTTGGGGTTTTTTATTATTATTATTATTGTTATTGCCCATTTCTTTTTTAAAACAGAAAATAGTTTAATATGTCCCAAAAGCCTTGGGTAATTATTGAAGAATTTAACATTAAAGTGTTATTAAACTCTGATTCAGTATGCACCCATTAGTTTAAGTCACATCTGTTAGTAGAGTTGGGGCACTGAGGAGACAGAGTGATGGAACACGGCATAAGCTACAAGCAAAAGGTCTAGCATTCAGACTGATTTGAAATGTCCAAAGCACTAGCGCTGATGAACACATTTTGAATTATTGGCCCTTCCTCAATTAGAATCCACACATACATGCACACGTCCATGTGCACACAAACACAAAATCAAGTTTTGAATCGTAGAATGAATCATAGAATGGTTTGGGTTGGAAGGGATCTTTTAAGATCATTTAGTCCAACCCCCCTGCCATAGGCAGGGACATCTTTCACTAGATCAGGTTGCTCAAAGTCCCATCCAGTCTGACCTTGAACACTTCCAGGGATGGGGAATCCACAACTTTGCTGGGTAACCTGTTCCAGTGTCTCAACGCCCTCATCATAAAAAACGTCTTCCTTATGTCCAATCTAAATCTACCCTCTTTCAGTTTAAAACCGTTGCCCCTTATCCTGCCACTACAGGCCCTGGTAAAAAGTCTCTCTCCATCTTTCTTATAAGCCCCCTTTATGTATTGAAAGGCTGCAATAAGGTCTCCCAGGAGCCTTCTCTTCTCCAGGTGAAACAACCCCAACTCTCTCAGCCTTTCTTCATAGGAGAGGTGTTCCAGAACTACCAATCTCCCACCATGTCCGAAATAAGCTAGAACAATAGCCACGCACACTTTAATAATGATGTTGGTGTCGCCCCCCCAAAAAACCTACTAAAGTTAATACTTAATACATCTACTTAATAAATATATTCACATTTTTAAAAATCCTCTTTGTAAAGAGAGTTCAAGCTTGGAAAAAAACTTTCAAGCAGAAACTAATTTTATAATAAATAGAAATGTGGTAAAAAGAAGAAAAGCTGTACTATAAGACTGTATCCCAACCTTACACAGAACTCATTGATTGCAGACAGTACAATACACACGTAAGATTTATTTCCCTTCTACTAGCTTTTAAGCCTTTTAAACTTCCAATTCAAATCTAGGATTGCCTCACTTCTATAAACCAGTTTATCAGCAGCTGTTTTTATAAGTTCTATGAATTTTAAAATTAAAAAAAAAGAGTAAAACCATGAAACCACCATATAAAGAATCACATCTTCTTACTGTCTTAGTCTGGCTAATTACACAAGCCTTTTTCTTTTTTCACATTCATCAGAAAAGTATCTCCAGATATGTGATTTTGTCTCCATCCCAAAATAGGTGTAACAAGCCTATTTAGATCAATTAGCAGTTGAACTTGGTTTTAAGATAACCAACCCAAGTGACTACAGTGAAGCAACGTACTACCTTGCCATTGAGAATGGAATATGAATCTTTAGAAAGACTCTTGAATTGTTATGTTTAGCACTGTGGCATTACTACCCGCTATTGGTTATACAGGCTGGCAGTGATGAGGTTGCAGAGAGAAGTCCAGAAGCGATCAAACGGGACTTCAGGGCACTGGGGCAACTGGTTGAAGGATCGGGAGCACAGGTAGTGTTTTCCTCTATCCCTACAGTGGCAGGGAAGAATACTGAAAGGAACAGGAAAACACACCTGATCAACACGTGGCTCAGGGGCTGGTGCCATCGGAGGAATTTTGGCTTTTTTGATCATGGGGAGTTTTACATGGCACCGGGCCTGCTGGCGACAGATGGAGTTCAGCTGTCTCACAGGGGGAAAAGGATTCTCGCTCATGAATTGGCAGGGCTCATTGAGAGGGCTTTAAACTAGGTTCAAAGGGGGAAGGGGATAAAACCAGGCTCACTAGAGATGAGCCTAGGGGTGGCATGCCGATGCTGGGGGCAAAATCGATAGCCCAGCTCAAGTGCATCTACACCAATGCACACAGCACGGGCGGCAAGCAGGAGGAGCTGGAAGCCATTGTGCAGCGGGAGAGATATGACTTAGTCGCCATCACAGAAACATGGTGGGGTGACCCCCACGATTGGAGTGCTGCAATGGATGGCTATAAACTCTTCAGAAGGGACAGGCGAGGAAGGAGAGGCGGTGGGGTGGCCCTGTATGTTAGGGAGTGTTTCGATTGTCTAGAGCTCAACGATTGTGATGATGATGATAAGGTCGAGTGTTTATGGGTAAGGATGAGGGGGAAGGCCAACGAGGCAGATATCCTGCTGGGAGTCTGTTATAGACCACCCAACCAGGATAAAGAGGCGGGATGAAGCATTCTACAAGCGGCTGGCAGAAGTCCCACAATCACTAGCCCTTGTTCTCATGGGGGACTTCAACTTCCCGGACGTCTGCTGGAAATACAACACGGCACAGAGGAAACAGTGTAGGAGGTTCCTGGAGTGTGTGGAAGACAACTTCCTGGCACAGCTGGTAAGTGAGCCTACCAGGGGAGGTGCCTCGCTTGACCTGCTCTTTACTAACAGAGAAGGACTGGTGGGAGATGTGGTGGTCGGAGGCCGTCTTGGGCTTAGCGACCATGAAATGATACAATTCTCCACTCTTGGTGAAGTAAGGAGGGGGGGCAGCAAAACCGCAACCATGGACTTCCGGAGGGCGGACTTTGGCCTGTTCAGGACGCTGGTTGAGAGAGTCCCTTGGGAGACGGTCCTGAAGGGCAAAGGGGTCCAGGAAGGCTGGATGATCTTCAAGAAGGAAGTCTTAAAGGCGCAGGAGCAGGCTGTCCCCATGTGCCATAAGAAGAACGGGCGGGGAAGACGACCGGCCTGGCTGAACGGGGAGCTCTTGCTGGGACTCAGGAAAAAAAGGAGAGTTTACCGCTTGTGGAAGAAGGGGCAGGCGACTCCAGAAGAGTACAGGGATCTCGTTAGGTCGTGCAGAGAGGAAATGAGAAAGGCTAGAACGCAATCTGGCCGCTGTCGTTAGAGAAAACAGAAAATATTTTTACAAATATATTAATGACAAGAAGAGAGCCAAGGAGAATCTCCATCCTTTATTGTATGCGGGGGGGGAACATTGTCACTGAGGATGAGGAAAAGGCTGAGGTACTCAATGCCTTCTTTGCCTCAGTCTTTAATAGTCAGACCAGTTATCCTCAGGGTATTCAGCCCCCTGAGCTGGAAGACAGGGACAACGAGCAGGATGAACCCCCCGTAATCCAAGAGGAAGCAGTCAATGACCTGCTACGCCACCTGGATGCTCACAAGTCTATGGGGCTGGATGGGATCCACCCGAGAGTGCTGAGGGAGCTGGCAGAGGAGCTCGCCAAGCCGCTCTCCATCATTTATCAGCAATCCTGGTTAACAGGGGAGGTCCCAGACAACTGGAGGCTTGCCAATGTGACGCCCATCTACAAGAAGGGCCAGAAGGAGGATCCGGGGAACTACAGGCCTGTCAGCCTGACCTCGGTGCCGGGGAAGATTATGGAGCGGTTCATCTTGAGGGCGCTCACAAGGCATGAGCGGGACAACCAGGGGATCAGGCCCAGCCAGCACGGGTTCATGAGAGGCAGGTCCTGCTTGACCAACCTGATCTCCTTCTATGACCAGGTGACCTGCCTAGTGGATGAGGGAAAGGCTGTGGATGTGGTCTACCTGGACTTCAGTAAGGCCTTTGACACCGTCTCCCACAGCATTCTCCTAGAGAAGCTGGCGGCTCATGGCTTAGACAGGTGTACTCTGCGCTGGGTCAAAAACTGGCTGGACGGCCGGGCCCAGAGAGTTGTGGTGAATGGAGTTCAATCCAGTTGGCGGCCGGTCACGAGCGGTGTTCCCCAGGGCTCAGTTTTGGGGCCAGTCTTGTTCAATATCTTTATCAATGATCTGGATGAGGGGATCGAGAGCACCCTCAGGAAGTTTGCAGACGACACCAAGTTGGGCGGGAGTGTTGATCTGCTTGAGGGTAGGAAGGCTCTGCAGAGGGACCTGGACAGGCTGGATCGATGGGCCGAGGCCAACTGTATGAGATTCAACAAGGCCAAGTGCCGGGTCCTGCACTTGGGTCACAACAACCCCATGCAGCGCTACAGGCTTGGGGAAGAGTGGCTGGAAAGCTGCCTGTCGGAAAAGGACCTGGGGGTGCTGGTTGACAACCGGCTGAACATGAGCCGGCAGTGTGCCCAGGTGGCCAATGGCATCCTGGCCTGTATCAGAAATAGTGTGGCCAGCAGGAGTAGGGAAGTGATCGTGCCCCTGTACTCGGCACTGGTGAGGCCGCACCTCGAATACTGTGTTCAGTTTTGGGCCCCTCACTACAAGAAGGATGTCGAGGTGCTGGAGTGTGTCCAGAGAAGGGCAACGAGGCTGGTGAGGGGTCTGGAGAACAAGTCTTATGAGGAGCGGCTGAGGGAACTGGGGTTGTTTAGCCTGGAGAAAAGGAGGCTGAGGGGAGACCTCATCGCTCTCTACAACTACCTGCAAGGTGGTTGTAGCGAGGTGGGTGTCGGTCTCTTCTCCCAAGTAACTAGCAATAGGACGAGAGGAAATGGCCTCAAGTTGCACCAGGGGAGGTTTAGATTGGACGTGAGGAAAAATTTCTTTACTGAAAGAGTGGTTAAACATTGGAACAGGCTGCCCAGGGAAGTGGTTGAGTCCCCATCCCTGGAAGTATTTAAAAGACGTGTAGATGAGGTGCTTAGGGACATGGTTTAGTGGGCATGGTGGTGTTGGGTTGACGGTTGGACTCCATCTTAGAGGTCTTTTTCAACCTTATTGATTCTATGCTGCTCTAAGAACCAGAGGTTTCAATAGCCACCAGTCCTTAAGCTTTCTGAAGCTACTTCTCTATCAAAAGTGGGGAGGAAGAAAAAGATGTGGTCTTCAAAGCAATTCTGGTGGAATAAACTTTAAAAAAATCTAACCTGCAGTGGTATTTGTGTTTAATTATTTTAATGATGTTTTCACAACTGTGAGATCTTAGCCTTTATGTACTCCCTTTATGAATTAGTTTCCTTATATGTAATTTGTTCCTTTTTTTTCCCCAAATATTGCCTTTTTGTTCCCAAAATTGGGGTTTTGTTGTTGTTACTTTATAGCTTCTTGCTACTAATCTAAATGTGATTTTTAAGTTCACATTGATTGCTAAATTTTCATCTCATGGCACAAAATTTAACTGTTTCCTTTAGTCCTGTGAAAATGACCCCCTGTTTGTATCAGATCGGAGAGAACAAAACAGAAAAGATCCCTTTTAAAATATACTTAGTTCATTCATGTCTGGAATATTAAAATTAAATACTGAAAATTCTCTCTTCTTTTGCACCAGCCTGTTACACCACCCATAATCCTGTTCTGAGGGAAACTACAAGAAACAAATACTATTCATTTTGAATTCTTAATTTCTACCTTCTAAATATCAATCCACATGCACATTCTGAGAAATCATAAAGGACAGGTGATCATTTAAAAATGTTTTAATTCCCTACATCTTCATGTACAGAATACTTGTGAGAATCAATCAGAAAATAAAACTATACTTGCGTACAAATTAAATTAATCACCATTTTTTAATGATGCATTTCAAGCCCGAAATTTTCAGCACATTGAAGTAATAAAGTACAATGAAATAATAAATTATTTGACAAAGTAATTCTGTACTGTGTAGTAGAAATTGGAGAGAAGTCAGTATGGTGTCTTTTTCAGTTAAACCAAAAAGTTTATTTTCCACATACATGAATGAACTGGAATTGCTCACAAGCAAAGTGAAGTTTTAAAAAAATTCATTATTCATTATTAGATAGTTATATTACAAAAAGCTCTTAAATGAGAACTGATAAAATACTGAAGTGATCATTCTGCTTCTATATTGGTTCTCTGATTCAAAACTGAGATTTGTTTTAACACAGGGGATCAGCAAGTCATTTCAGTATATGTGACAAGCTTCTAAAGCATCTATAGGTACAGAAAGTAATGAGCATAATTTCCAGTCAATGTCAGATCATCTACCAATTAGCTGTGTGAACTCTGACAAATCATATTGTGCCTTGATATACCTGTCGTGGTTTAACCTCAGTCGGCAACTGAGTACCACACAGCCACTCGCTCACTGCTCCCCCCGCCCCCGGTGGGATGGGGGAGAGAATCGGAAGAGCACAAGTGAGAAAAAACTCGTGGGTTGAGATAAAAACAGTTTAATAATTGAAATAAAATGATAATAATAATAATAATAATACACAAAGCAAGTGATGCACAGCGCAATTGCTCACCACCCGCCGACCGATGCCCAGACAGTCCCCGAGCAGCGGCCCCCCCAGCCAGCTTTCCCCAGTTTATGTACTGAGCATGACATCACATGGTATGGAATGTCCCTTTGGCCAGTTTGGCTGTGCCCCCCTACCAGCTTCTGGTGCACCTCCAGCCTTCTCAGTCAGTAGAGCATGGGAAACTGAAAAGTCCTTGACTAGCGTAGGCACTACCTAGCAACAACTAAAACATGGGTGTGTTATCAACTTTGTTCTCCTCCTAAATCCAAAACACAGCACCGTACCAGCTACTAGAAAGGAAATTAACTCTATCCCTGCCGAAACCAGGACAATACCCTTCTGTGAAATGGGTAAAAATTTTCAAATAAGGGTTCCCATATGAAGTGTTCAGAAGGAGCCAAATTATTGAAGTTATTGGATGTAGAGACAGTTAGCAACTTAATGGACTGTTTAAACCTTCCAGACCTAATATTTTCAGTAATTAAACATGAAAACATCAAAGTTTAAGAGGAATACAAACCTTTGTCCTAAATCCATGAGAATATTGTGGAATGTTGAACATATTAATCATATGAACTACACAAAAAAACCCCTATTCTGGAGCATTATTTTGCGTGCTATTTTTGAACAGAATTGCTTATATTCGTAGTGAACTAGCCATCCAAAGAAATTGCATATATGCCTTTAAAATATAAAAAGTACTATTTCAATATTCCTAATAACACCAGTTTTCTAGAGGCCTGTTTACTAAATGTAAACTACAGTATAATTTAAAAATGCCTAACCAAACCTGTTGAAGCTCCCTAAGATAATAAATCCATAAAACTCTCAAGAACAGCTCAATAAAGATTGAACCAATAAGCCACTAAGATTTCACTAGCTCCTTTTTATGATATATCATATTTAAAAAAAAAATAATTCTAATGTCTTTTAAAATTAAGTTACATTTTTCACAGCAAGACTATGCTTAAAATCAATACAGATGAGGTAAAAAGAATTCTGAGCTTCAGTTGAGATTATCTGAAAATGTGCTTAACAGTTCAAAGTACATTGCAAAAATCAGTAAGCCTGAGTTAGTTTGAAGTTCAAACTGTTGAAATCATGTGATTTTCACACAGTGCACACAGCAGTCACTACTTCATGGGATCTGTAAACTTCTTAGTGGTACAGCAGATGAGTCTTTGCACTCAAAGTTTTCCCCTACCTACTCTACAGAAAAAACAGCTTTCTCTCTCTGTGCCCCTGCTTTTCCCAAACACACAAGACAACCCTGACAGTTCAGGCATTCATATAGGCCAGACTTCCTTCTGTGCAGCCCTTTGGATAGAACTGTTAATCCTTCTTAATTAATGAGGTAATGGTGGTTAACCATAAAGCAATATTAATACTAACTCTCTAGGAAACTTCAACAGAAGTGATTTAGCATTTTTGTTGATTTCCTGGTAACAAAAATCATGGAGCTGGAACTGTTACAGCATCTTGATGTTTAAGAACTTACAAATTCAGGACTGTCTGAACAATATCAGACTACGCAGATCTGTATCTATTTTCTGCTCTCTTTCTTGGATAGTTTAAAAGATTCTCCCCTCAACTTCAGATTTTATTAATAGCAGGGGATGCAGGTTCCCCTCCCAATTATATCAGTCTTACACAAGGACAAAGGAGAGTGTAAACAGTGGATAAACATGAGTGATCAGAGAAATGTACTGAGAGGAGCACGCATTAAAAACAATTGCAAATGTTTAGTGCATTTAACATTGCTTCAGTCTCTTAGACTCAAAACGTTTCTCAAGGTCCACTATGCTTCATTCAGTATGTGATTAAATAGCTAACATCAGGTTTGCATTTTATTTATGTTGGAAAATAAAAAAGCAGCAGAGACAACACGAGGATTAATAATTCTGCAAATGAAAAACATTGCAGCAGTTTTGGTTTAGGTTTTTTTGGTGTTTTGTTTTTTGGGGGGGGGGGGTTTGTTTGTTTGGGTTTTTTTTACACACAAACAGCAATGCGATTTTTTTTTAATCAGTTATAAGACTAAGTAAAACATCTATAAGGATAATGAATTTATATTATCTGGGATTCTATTGCAGCAAACAACTACTGCAGCTTTCATTCAGTGATTATCAAAAACTTTCTAATATGCCACTGCAATGCAGATGCCAACTAGCAAATCAAAGGCATTCAGCAACTAGACAAAGAGGGTCTGATGCCAACCTCTGTGCTACTGGCAACCATTATTGGCATCAAACACATTATCTGCCTTTATTTTCCTCCTCTCTTGGCACCTAACAAAATGGAAGGTTTTGTAACAACGGAACACAGCATAAGTTGTGTGTATAAGCACAACTTATTGACTCAAATACCATGAAATGATTTTATGAACTGAGATGCATTTCATATCAAATGATAGAAGCTGTCTGATGCCTGACCAAAAAAAAAAAAATTTTGTCCACAGAAGCAATGATCATGGCATTTTCAAGGTTTGAAGGTTTTTTTTAAAACTCAGGAAAAAAACCAAACAGAATGAACAGAACACCATAGAAATATATCATTAAGAATTATTTTGATGCTAAATATTTTAATGGATGAAGTACTGATCACAATGTAAACTTCACTGTTTCTTCCTCCAAACCAATCAAAGCAGCAGCACTGCAACCTATGTCAAGCCACTTCTATTTAAGATCCCGAAACACAAGAGGATAGTAAGAGAAAAGGAGAAACAAGCTACATTCCGAGAGGAGCAAGCAGAACGAAATTAAGTTGGTCAATGACAAAACTTGATAGGCTGGTCCTTATCCCCCCCCCCCCCCCCCCCCCAAGAGAAACAAGGAAGTAGAATCTCTTTTTGTAAATAACCGAAAGGATTACTGACATTTCTAAATCTAAAAATTGTCAATATATTGTAACATTACTCTGCACTGCAATACAGATGCCAACCAACAAATTACTTTATCTACTGCTGTGGAAAAAAAAAGTTAAATACAAGCAGGAAAAAAACACCAACAACAATTATATTCTTTCATCGTGAAAAGTTCAGAAAGACTAACTGTATTTATATGCTTCTGTAATCATAATGCATCACTTGGGTAATTAAACGTGAATTCTAGAAGAGAGGTTCATTAAAATTAAAAAGTTTGTGCTGTGTATGTGTTCTCTTAAAGAATGAATATTCATAGATAATAAGAAAAAAACCATCAATGGTCAAATGAAGACGTGTCATTTTACTTTTTTGTTACTAATAAAAACCATTCAGTTAAAACCCTCTAGTTATATACTGAACATCAGATAACAGCCTGCCACTTGCTCTCCTGTAGGCCCTTTCTGCCTACTACCAGGACAAGCTGAGAAATGGTCCGTCATCTGTGGCAATTCAAACTTTCCCTAGTTTGGATTTGCAGCTAAAAAATAAATGCTTTATTAGTGTGGACCAGTCAGTAATGCAAAGACTTCCAGAGGATGATACAATCACCAGAGTTGACCCAAAAGACCTTTTCAGGAAGAAAATGTTTTTCCACGATCCTCAGTATCTGAGGATCCATTTATGATTTAGACGAACTGCAAATGAATATTGTAATATGTAACAGTTTTCCCCCCAATAAAGAATTATCATCAGCTGATTTTCTTTTAATTCTATAACACTAAACTTATGTAGCTTTTCCATAGTGTACCTGGGATTTTCCATATTAAAATATCTTTCAAACAAAACTGAGCATACCAGTGTGACCATGAAAATATAACTTTTATGGAATATTTTGTGAAAATATTACAACGTGGTTTGTTGTTTTAAAGTTCAGACAAGTAATATGAGATGGTATTGTCAAGTATGAATAAAATGTAAATATTGTATGCAGTAAATCTGAGTATATAGTTATGGTAGTTACTAAGCAGTATTTCTTTGCTAAAGTTTTTTCACATTTAATAATGATGAGAAAGTTTACAATTGTTCTTCAAAGCAACTGTAGATTCAGTGTAAGGAAAAATATTGAATATTAGTAGTTTAAAAGGTGAAAATAAATATTTATATTACCTATGTGTCTGTGCAATTGCACATACTTGCATCTGTTATTAACATTACTGGAGAAAAAGACCTATAATAATAATGTTTTCTGAAGCACTAACTGGAAAATACTGCCGCTGACATAAATAGCAACTGCAAAGAAACTTAAGTACTTCCTTAGTGTGTCCTAGTCTCTCTTGAAAGAGAACGTGACACTTGTGTCAAATGTATATATCATACGTATACATACCCACATTGTGTAGATAGACCACAGAAGAGCATTTCATTACAAGTCATTGCTTAGGAGAAAAAGGGCTACTTAGAATCAGTTTGACATACTAACACAAAAATGCAACAACCTGCTTCCTACCTTTCTCCTGCACGTAGTATGCCAAAAAAAAATCAAGCTCCTTGACTGATACTGTTATATGATGTGGTTGGACGCAAAGGGCTGGATTTGTACAATGTGGGGATTTCATGAGTCGTTCTCCATCTGTGCTTTCCAAGGGGATGCCTTTGAACAGAATCACCATGACTAGATCCAGACGCCAGACTTTGTCAGCCTGTCGCAGACAGTCAATTCTCCTAATCTTACCCTTTTGGTCAGGATTGGACAATACACAGCATGGATGCTTCTTCCCAGCAACCGTGAGCACAAAGTCCTCCCGGTACTCTTGGCAAATATCCTTGCGAAGCTTGGCAAGGAGCCTGGATGCCCACTTCTGTTTAATTTCAGGCTTCTCATTAAGTAACTCATCCTTGACTGCTCTTTCCTCATCCTTTGACATTCGCTTCTCATGTTTAAGATACTTGCGTTTTCGAGCCTGAAGGTTGAACCAAGTATAGGCAATTGCACGGACATGTGGAAGAAGTGCCTCAATGAATGGGTGAAATTCATCCTGTGGAAAAAAGGGGCAGGGGGGGGAGGAAGAGAAGAAAACTCAAAGTCACTTTATTCTTATAAGCAAGGCAATATCGAGATAGGTTTCTGAATCAAAGTGAAAACCAAGATGAAAAGAATAATTAAAATTTAGACAAACTTCTGCATAATCTCTCTTATGTATCACTATCAGGCAACAGACAAAATTACTCAGAGCATCACATTTTCTCCACATTTCACTCTTTGAAAGATCCATGTAAATATTTTATTTGATATGCCTCCCCTCACTTCATCCCACAATGCTGTACAGACTACATCATTTAAAAGAGATGCTATCAAGATGCTTTGTTTCTAACATGTAAATAGCAAGTGAACAGCTAACACCAAGCAAAGTACCATTATACAGAGAGGACACTATACGATTTAAAAAAAAAATCTGAGCAGAAGCGTTTAGAACGCTGAAGCAAATACCACAATTTATTTCTCTGTGGTACAGAAACACAAAGCATATAAATGCTCAGTGTAATACCACACAGTTCCCACTTTTGGGGCATGCTCTCAGCAAGAAACTGCTGGTGGCACAAAGAGCATGTGCCATTAAACTTGATCCATTTTCTTATCAAGTGTTCAACATTCCAACACTGAAACAGCACCGTTCCAGTAGTGGTAAACTAGAGAAATCAGTATACAGTAAGGGAAAGTAGGTAAAAGACACAAAATGTCATATAAAATTCCTGAACAAAAGCTTCTGTACCTTCAACTCTGCATAGTTCCCTCCCACCACTCAAACTTTGTAAAATATAAGTTTATAAAGTTGAGAACAAGAATTACATTAATGTTTTTCCAGCAGCTCCACTATGACATTTGAAGCACCACCAAGTCAGTTTTTTAACTGATCACCTGAGTACGGCAATAATTGTAAAGCTCTTAAAAATCAATCTGAGTTATACAATGAAAAGATGGCAACTTGGCACAAACATTGCATTCTTTGTGTTTCTGCATGCTGTGGCAGGGTGATATTAAAAGTGTACCATTGGTCAAACACTGCTTTTGTGACATCCATGCAATTTAATTACAGTTCTAAAAATATCCCTTCCTGTCATATGACTTCACCTGCAAGTTTATATCTTCTGCTTAGTTGCAGTATTTATTGCATTAAAGAGGTAATGCTTAATTGTTGTCTACAAGTACATTCTACAGCAACTAAATTATTTCATTTTATCTGCTTTAAGCATCTTCTTATGCATCCATGTTAATATCTAAATAGGCCTTTCCCAAAAAGTATTGTCTTTTTCTGTGAACAAATATGAATATAATTAATTTGCTGTTTTTATTTTTTTTAATTTGCTGAGAGCAATCTGCTTATCGAACATTACTATATTTTGGTTTGGAAGTCTGACCTTAGGGGGAAATATCTTTTTCTGTGTGTAGGCATATTTGGTTTTAAACACCGTGCAGAGACTGTTCATCATATGGAATGACACGGTGCAATCAAACTAAAACTGAAACTTTTTTATGTGAATATATTCAAAACCACAATTAAACTAATATTTTCATTACTCTGATAGACAGGGAATGAATTATATTTAATCAGCAGACTGATTAGGTAAAAAATGCTGAAAGTATAACCAATTGCCTCATAGTTATAAAGAGTTCAGACTACGACTGTGAAAACATACTAACCTTTGGGATGAGAATTTAGTATTAAAATGTTCAAATTTCAAGAGATTTAAAAAAATTCCTGAATGTTAAAAACCTACCTGTAGGTTAAAAACCTACAATGTCTAGTCATTTCTCTTCCCTAATCACCCTCAAACAGTTGCAAACAGTTTACAAATAGCCATCACTACCTTTATAGAGAAGAAAGAGAGCCAATATCAAAAGACCATTCAGGACATAATGATTACATTCCAGTACGATGCTTAACAAAGAACCACAAAGACAATAATTAAACTGATTAGGAGTTTCCAGCAGAGATTTTTAACAACTCTGATACTATACTTGCACGTTTAAAACCATGGAAATAGTTAAACCACAAACTGTTCTTTGTGTGGAAAAGCAATAGTGCTGTGATTAACCACAGCCCATGATAAGATTCCCCTGTCTTCATACACTTTCTGATGCCATGCTTTTTCCTCCTTCAATTATAACTAATACAGAAAGTAGTAATTTTCCAGAAGTCATCTTAATAAAAGCATTTTAATAAAATGTTAATAAATTTTGAATTTAACAGAAACAGCAAGACTGTGTCGGTAAATCATTCCAGTTCATTTTATACTGAATAAAACAGATTTACTACAGGTTTTGAAAACTCTTAACAGCTGGAGGCTAAAGCAGGGGAGCTGAAGGGCTCGGGGAGAAAAAGATTCTTTTGTCCCAGGTACAATAATTTCCCCTATGTCTAAAATAGATTGCAGCATTTCTAGTTTTAAAAATGGTGATAAAATTGCTGCAGAAATATTCTACAATATTAGAATACCAGAGATCTAGGTTTTCTTTCTATTAAGAACATGATGAACATTGGATTGGCTTCATCTGTAGATACTGCATATAGCATTAACAATAATAACTGATAGTATTGTAAATCCATAAATAATTTCATATAGTCAAATTTCAAATTTTAAATTCCAGTCTATAATGACTGAATGATTTTGTTTTAAAAAGTGAAAACATTTTAATTTTTTAACTATGGTCATGCTTTTGCTTCATAATATCATAAAGTCCTAAAACTATAAAATGTATGTTAAAATGTGAGAAAAGAAACACAGCAAATAATGTCCTCTTCTAAAGCAATATTATCAAATAACTTTGAGATTCATTGTGCATCTGGATTCCTTTCAAATGAAGCATTATTTGACAAGTGCCCCATTAGAATGATCCTAAATGAAGATTTGCTATTAATCATACATATTCTCCAATAAACCTCCTACCTATCTACTAAATTTCATTTTTCCCTATATTATTTGAAGAGTTAATTTTGAAACAATGGTTTTTATGTGGCACTTACCCATGTGCCATAACTGCTCTTTCAACGAAGTGATTTATGCAGGTAAAATTTTCAATGTCTTAAGAAGTTATGCTGATGAATCAACATGCACTGACAATTTAGATTAAAATGGAAGTTATTTTGAAATATTTACATAGTTTGCAAATAAGTGAAAGTTATCTATACTCTAATTGTGGTATAATAACGATAGGTCAGGTTTTCTTTTTCTAATAGTTAAAAGGGAAACAGAAATCCTTTCCTCTACCTTTCCAAACTTTGTATCAATTAATCCAAGCTTGAATAAAGGACCATACAATAAATAAGGTAGATATCTAGCAATTATACATAGGAAACCCTGCGTTCTCAATTTCACTGCATGGATTTTCTCTGCCAATAAATAAACAACATATTCTAGGGAGGGAAGAAAATTAAAACATATTTTAAGATTCCTGGACAACTGCAATATAAAAATAAACTATGGTAAAAATATGACAAGAGACTGACTGCTTAAAGGCACGCAGTAACTGCATCCTATCATGCTTCAGCAAGAGAAGTAAATGAAGTTTATATTCATTCCAAAATAAGGGTAAGGGGGTACATAGGGGATGAGAAAACAAAACAAAACACATTAAGTTGCATTTGGTAAGCCTTCATTCTTCCTTGCAGTTATCTCATATTCATATTACTGTAGTGATAATGGGTAATACTCCCAACTGCCAAGGATTGACTTAAACCCACACTTTTAGATTTCAGATCTGGTTTTAAAAGGTGCTACAATGCTGTCTCCATTCAAACTGAACTACTGCTTCTGCAAGAACCTTTGTCCAATCAATTATTCTATTTTCATCTGTGTTAAGAATTTATAGCAAACATTTTTGAGCACATATTACTACAGTCGAATTGTATCTGAGGCATCTTACAGACAGACAATACAACAGATACAACTCTGATAGTTTTAACTCAACTACAACTGAAGAGTAATCAATCTTTTACTTTAAAAAAAAATAAATTCTCATTTACCCTGTAAACTTAATCTTTAAAATTAGGCAAAGAAAAGATGACTAAAGAAACCCTTTAATCATTCCAAGCAGAAAAAAGTTAACAAATTAAAAGGAAATCAAAATTTCTGTAATTGTATTCCATATATTCATTACTAAATACAAGCCACTTCTACATGGCACATGATACAGCATGATTGGAAAACAATATATAGAAGTTTTTAAACACATGAAGACAAACAGCGCTTCATTTATGCTTGTAAAAATCCAATTAGTTATATTTTTTAATATAAACTTAAGTAGTGGCATTTTAATATAGATTTGGTAAAAATAATGGACTTTATTACATCTTTGACAGAAAAAGTCCAAAAAGCAAACATATGGGGAAAAAAGTCATTAAAGCAGAAAATAACAAGAGTCCTATGTGCTTTATTAAAGGTAGAAGTTAAAGTTTGCCATTTTCAATGTAAAAAAAAACAAACAGAAAACAAAAACCCTTTGTTTCCTTTGTATTACTCATATATATTTATGTGTAGAGGTCTCAGTAGCTGTCAATAATTTAATAGAAAAGACAGCATTTGGAGGTTTTTTTTTTAACTAATCGTGAACTCCACCAGAAGTAATTCTTAAGTGTGTAACTGTAAACATGTATATATGTTACACAAAGTGTAATCTATAGATAGTATATTATTTTTCTTTTATAGTACTATTTCAATTTCCAGTTTTGCTCCACTCAAGTTCACATTTACTTGCTGAAAATACCCATATTTAAGTCAATCACGCTTAGATACCAAATAAAATATAAACAATAAAAAAATGCGTCAGCCAAAAAGCTACAGGACTGTAACCAATCACTAAATAAGCCTTATAATTGTTTTCATCTTCATGCATACTTTACGAATGCTTTAGTCCTTTTAAATCACAATGCTTTTTAATCATCAAATAACTGAAATCACAATTATCTGTTCACTATGCAAATATAAGTGCATTATTAGGTGTTTAATACTAACGTAACAGTAAGACTTAGTTTCACACATTTTCTTTTTCTTAAGCTATTTGCTGCACCAGTGTGGAAGCAAGCAGTTATCACTTAATCAGTTTGCATCACATCCTCCTAAGACTGACTAGCACAAAAACTTCTGAGAACTAGCCCATAGCTTTACAGATATAATTTACTATTCTGAATATGCTCCAGTATCAAGATGCTTATTTCTTATTAAAGCAATGACAAACATGCTCTGTGGACACTTATGTTTAACTTCTGAAGGATTACTCCTTATACCACTAATGTCTCAAAATTATAGTTTTAAAAGAACAATATCCCCACTTGACTCCCCTCACAGAAGAAGGTTCTGAAGAACTTCAGAAACCCATACACGTTATTAAACTATTCTCCACATTCAAAGCAGTATTCCTCGGTTTGTTCAAACATTCCCCATTGTTTTAATAAACAATTTTAATAAATAGCCATGTACGTGCTGATTTATAAACACCAAAATTAGACAAGAAAAATACCATATCCCTACATAACCAAGTAAGAAAACATCCTATAGCTTGGTCATCCCCACTCAAACCCTCTTCACGCTGTTGGCATATATAATTAATATATTATTAATTAAACAAAGTATTATGTTGCACCAATGTTGGGTGTGTTTTGTTTTGATTTTTTTCCAAAAATAACACTTTCCTTTAACACCCTTTTATTGGAGTGAATAAACCGACAGGATGAAAAGACAGCAGATCGGTGTTTTCCAATCAAATCAAACCTGCTTTTTATCGTAATTTGCTCATTTCCATGTTGTTAACCTTTGACTTTTTATGCACTAAGAATAAACAGTATTTGTCTACGTGTGACACTTTGAATGAGTCTCCCCAAAACAAAGGCCTGGTACAGTGCATTTTCTACTGTTCTCTTGTGCAAGAGGAGTTTGGACCTGACAAGCAGTTAGAAGTGTACTTTAACCCATTACAACTGCTAGCAATGACTCATTAACAACTCGTATATAAAAATAAATAAATAAGAACAAAACGCATCTATACCTGAGTGAGACAGATTGGAGAATACATCATGACTTCGCTTTGATAACGCTGCCTGGAGAGCCCCTAAGAAAAGCCTCAAAAAGCAATAATTTCACCTATTAATTTTACAGTCATCTCGATGAAGATTGAATCAATCAAGACGAGGCTCTGCCCTGGATCACCGCAACTTCACAGCAAACCCCGGTCCTCCTTAAATAGCCAAAAATTCACTCCGTGTGCTAGTTTTCCCGGGGTGAAATCCAGTATACGCTTTTAACCCTCTTGTAGTCAGCGGCACAGGAGTCTTGCTTTTGCTGCTGCTGGCGGTTGTTCTGCAGATGAGGAGGGGGGAGGCTCGGCAGAGGGCGGGAGATTTTTTTTGTTTGGTTGCTTTAAAAAAAAAAAAAGAAGTTAGTGGTGGGTTATTATAGTACTGTCACCACACTCTAAAAACAATTCAAGGTTACAGCACGGAGCAGAGCAGGAAAATCCCGGAGTGATGGCAGGCGAAACTTTACAAAGCAGCAACCGTGTGTATGAGAGCGAGTATGCGTCCCCCAAGGGTGGAAAATGCTCCGCAGTACTGTCCTGGTTTCGGCAGGGATAGAGTTAATTTCCTTTCTAGTAGCTGGTACAGAGCCCACAGTCTCCGGGCTCCTCTCGCAGCAGCAGCCTCTTCCTCTCTCTCTGTAGGTAATGTTAAGAAATTGCTTCCCAAACGCCCACTATAATAAGAATGATTTCTTGAAAATTCAAATAATAAATATATCTCTCCCCCTATTTGCTCGCGTGCCTTCTCTGTACAAAATTTAGAATTTGAAAAATTCACCAGTTACACCGTCTAGACCCTATCCAGCACTCTCTTCAAATGAGACTTAGGGATTTTTTTTTTTGTTAATTAAATAGTTACACAAATATCAGTTACACTCCTCCTCCTGCAACCACATTCCTTTTCCACAAGATCTACCTCCTCTGCCCTCCCTCTTTTTATTAGTCATCACTAATGCGGTAGAAGGCACTAGCACATTTTACAAACAAGCCTCACTTTCCCCTCTCCTGGAGGTAGAAAGCTAGGGGTGGGGGGGGAAGAGGTGGTCCTGCAGTCTGAACGATTTTTTTCTTCTTCTTCTTTTGGGATGTTTTGGGGGTACTATTTTGGCAGCGGTGCATACGTGACACAACAGCAACACGCCCAAAGCTACTTCCCCTCGCTCCTCCTGGGAAGCGCCTGGTGGAGAGAGCCCCTTACAGCGCTATAAAGGAGCCGTAGCTGGCGCCTTGAAACAACTGCTATGGCTGTGCCGCCACTCCGGCCTTTGCCAGCCTGGGAACCGCTGTATATTGTCTGGGGAAGAGCTAAAAGTAGGAAACTTAGCCAAATCACCACTAATTAACGGAGATTAAGAAGGGGCAATGAGGAAGGAGGCATTTCTTTGCCTTCCTAGTCGTCAAATACTGTAATTCTCTCCCTGCCTGTGTGTGAGGAATAGTTTTGCATCGTTTGTATTATGCAGTTACGACCTACCGGGGGAGTTCGTCTTTTTCGCTTCTATCTCCACCTCGCGACAGTCCCGAGCTACAGCCACGCAGAAGGCATAGAGAGGAAAACAAGAAGCTAGTATTTTTGCCGCCCTCCCAAGGCACCCCCTTTAATAGGTAATCCTCCTCCATCCCTACCTCCGCCCGCCTGTTATAGCCTGACCACGCGCGCAAAGTACCCGGATATCCTGTAAGGCAAGCTCTGTTCTAGGGGGTGGTGGCAGTGGGAACAGAAGAGGAGGTATCAGCCTTGCTCTCCTGGTGAGGAAGAGAAGGTGGTAGTAGTAGCAGCAGCACGATAGGAGTTCATGCAGCAAAAAAAATCTGGAGAAAGGGAACTGGTGGGAACAAGAATTTTGTTTCAATCTCCTAGAGTAGCTTTTACTAGAGAAGCTGAAGCCTGAGGAGTCTTGTTACGGGGAAAGGAGGAAAAGGAAAGGCGGAGCGGAAGTGAGTGTAGTGAGTCGAGGGGGGGAGGGTATCGGTCAGTGAAGTGGAGGGAGGAAGGGAGGGAGTCAGTCAATGGAGGGAATCAATGGAGAGAGTGTGGAGGAGGGAAGGAGGAATGGAGGGAGGAAAGGAGTTGAGGCAAGAGGGGAGGAAGGGAGTGAAAGGAGGGAAGCAGTAAAAGGAGGGAGGGAGTGGGGGAGAGTGGAGAGTCAGTCAACGGAGGGAGGCAGGCCCTCAATAGAGGGGGCAGTGTGGTGATCTGAACTGGGAGACTACTGTATATCAAGGAGGTAGTGATCCACATAACAGTTAACCTGAGGCAGTCAACTAACATAGGCTTAAATGAAGGTCAGTCAGTGGAGGGAGGCAGAAACGTTGGGAGGCACTCAGTCAACTGACCGAGGTAGGAATGGATGGGAGTCAGCAGCGGAGTGTGGGAGGGAGGCATAGATGGAGGGAAGGTGTTGAGGCAAATGGGGAGTCAATGGAGGAAAGGAGTGAAATGGAGGAGTAAGTCAATGGAGGGAGGGAGTGGGTGAAAGAGCAGGGAATCAGTCATTGGAGGGAGACAGGAATTGAGTTAGAGTCAGTCAATGGAGGAAAACCGTCATTCAGTGAAGGCAGGCAGGAATGGAGGGAGGCAGGAATTGATGGATGCACTCAGTCAATGGAGGGAGGTAGTCAGTAGAGCAGGCCTGTGTTGTGCTGCACAAATCCCTTGGCGGCAGGATAAACTAAGCCAGCTCATTGTAACAGAGGAGCCTGCAGGCAGCTCCCACTTGGTAGCATCAATTACACCATATGCGTGGCCTTGCCTTTATCTAACAGTGCAGCAAGAAGTTCTCATGAGAACATCCTTTAGGAATATTTTTTTTTTCCGGGTAATGTAATTATATATTGGCTTAAATGACTAAAAGGGAGAGCTTTTCTCCACGGACAGGTTCTGCTTTGTGCAGCATGCCATGGGAAAATCTATCTGTGCTCTGTCCAATGCTGCAAGAACCAAGGTGCCCCATATCTGAAGGGACATAAGTTTTACTTGCTATCTATATTCCTCTTCTTATTCTGTCTTATTAAAGCAGTTTATTAAGCCATTTGTTGTCAGACCTTTCTTATTGAGATCCAGAAAGAACACTGCACTGGCTCTTTCTCTCACACCACCACCACCCTCATTCCCCAGTATAGAACATATGGCCCCTTCCCCAAAAGCAATACCCAATCCTAAGGGAAGCAAAGGAAGACATACAAACTGTCATCTAGATATTACATGCTTGAGGCTATATACAAAGGGGTGCTTCATGCATTAATGCACCAGTTTGGCCATTTAGAAAACCTAACAAGACTTGGAGCCTTATCATTGATTATCTGTTGAATTGGGTCAGGGATGTTAAGAGTGCCTGCTGCCTCCAGCAGCTCCAGCCCTGGACTTCTTCATGCCCAGCTGCAGGAACCTAGGCCTTTTCACCTGAGGTCTCTACCCAGGCTGATTGATGCAGCTGCCGCTTTCCCATTTGCAGGTTTAACCAGTAGTGAAGCTAAGCACCTATCCCAGAGACACACACAGAGGACACTGACACGACTGGTTACACAGACTGTCATAGACAGGGTGCTGCCTTCAACAGCCCCAATGTATAGGACATGCATAAAACATAAAAATAGACAGCCAAGTCCCCTTTCTCCTCTTCAGCTAATAGAGATAGAAGTTCACTAGTGAAGGCACACACATGACACTCTAGATTGACAAGCACACGCACATTGCATTTGTACTGGCACCACCTCCTCTGTCCATCTGGTACCACTGCCTGGATCCCAGGACCTCTTACCTGCTTCATGGGTCCTCTGCTCACCGGCTGGCCCAGCTTGATGCTCACTAGCAAACGTCCATGCACTCACACACTTGTCCCACAGGCACTCCAGACTCGCAAGTCCCTTCAGATACCAGCAAGGATCCTCTGCCCACCTGATCCCCATGCCCAGACCCAGGGCTTCCTACTTGCCAGCTGGTCCTGCTTACAGTTTGCTAGTGAATGACACACACGCAACCCCCACGCACACACACCCAGTTTGGAGAAGATAGATAGAGACACTTGGGCCCCCCCAGCAGCTGGCACCAGGTACACAGGCCTGTGGTCCTGCTCCAGCCGCCTGCGCTGAACCCCTCACTGGCCTCATTCACTCCAGTTCTCCTCAGTAGCTGGCTTTTGGGACACATGCCGTTCCCGCCCCAGTGACTGGCGGCCAAGACCCTCACCTGCTGCAGTAGCTGACACCACAGGACAGTGGTGCCTACACCCCAGGTCCGACTCCTGTAGCCGGCACCAAATCCACTTACACAGGTCTCACCAGTAGGCACTTAGTCCTTGTGGCACACATACACATGGGATAGAGTGAGATTACGCAGAGAGATAGTTAAGAAAAGATCTAATAAGACAGGACAGACTGCAGTGATCAGGTGCAGGGCTCAGCCAGACAAGTGCACCGACTGACCCTGTTTTACCTGGGACTGGCCCATTTTATACCCTGTTCTGTCTAACCCCCTCTTTGTTCCTCCTTGCTTCCCCTTCCCCTGCACATTGCCTCATCAGATGGCATAGTTCCACCGACCCCTCCTCCAACATCCTGGACCTTCAGGTTTGCATCCCTATCAGTCACAAAGTTTGCCTGCAGGGAGCCCATCAATTAGTGTGACTGACCAGGTTTGTTTCTGGTTATTGTCTTTGTTAACACTAATTGTTCAGGTTTTATGTCTCTGTGTGTTTGTCCCCCTCCCTTTCCTTATCCTCCCAACTGAAAACATAAACATTCTCACACTCCACTTATCCTTACCAATTAGTGCCACTGACCAGGTTTGTTCTCATCAAGACCTCCCTTATCATGTGTCCATCAGGTTTGTCTCTATGTTCTTGTTTATGGCTCTTTTGACCAGATACCCTTAAAGGAGCAGACACTCTCCTTCCACATATCCTTACAATGCTCACCTTAGCCCCTCTGGTAGCCTGCCTCCCTGAAATTAATGCAAAGGTGCAACACAGGTATAAGTGATTTTCTGTACTTGACATTTAGGATGTATTCTTGTCTAGCCCATTCAGGGAGGGGGACACACAAAGGAAAACTGTGTTCACTTGGAAAGGAAAACAGTATTTTTGGACACGATTACCCATCATTAATAGTCCCCATCATAATTCCCAAACCCTCTAAAGAACACTTTTCAGCTACAGCCTCACAAATGCAACATGGGAAAGAAATAGCCTTGGGATATGGTAGTCACTGCCTTTCTAGTGTAAAGCAAAAATATGTGGAATGTGAAGTCCTTTTAACCTGTTATTGGGCAGTACGCCAATTCCATTATCTTATTTGTGGTGGTACAGTTCAAATACTCACAAAACACAAACCACAGAAATTACTTAGGACAGGGGAGTTATTGCTAAGTGGGGTTACCCCCTCCCAGGTTGGTCAATGGACTACTGCTCTAGACCAATCTCACATTCAGTTTATAGCCCCACGAAGCCCTCCCCTGCATGACTGTCAGCCAGGAAATTGGGCATGAAGATCTCCAATTATGGTGACCAATCTGGAAAAACTCCCTTCAAAACAGGTGGTTTGGTATATAGATGGGGCACATTCCAAGTGTCAAGGAGATTATAAAACATCAGTTGGAATTGTTGGACTGGGAATTCAGAAGGGGTGGATGATTCCTACCAGCACAGCTCAAACAGCAGAACTCACAGTGTTATGGACGGTGCTTCACTATGTACACCAGACAGGGACAGAAGAAAATCCAATCATGATTGCCACAGATAGTGATTACATTTTTAAAGGTGCCACTAAACTCTTAGGTTGATGGATAGGAAGCACATGAATTCCAGGATTCTAATGGGGGCATTATAAAAAATAAGCCACTTCGGGAGAGCATCAGCCAAATAGTGAAATCAACAGGTAAAGTGTACTTACTGAAAGTGAAATGACATTATAGGGATTGTTTTGGGTTGCCAAGAAACCAGTAGGAAGATTTATCGGCAAGGAAGGCAAAAACTCTCTGGGAGACACCCATCCCCGGATTCCCCAAAGTAGTCATAGTCACTCAGACACAAAACCAAATATAAGTATCCATAGTCCCAGGAGGACAGATAGATTGGGATGAAAAGAAAAGGTTACCCCACCACAAGATGATTTGTAGGAAAGGGATTTGGGGAATTTTAGCCAAAACCCAGGAGAATTTAGGCCCTATATAGCACAGGTTCTCAGGAAAACCCTCCTACACTGAGTACATGGTAGCAAATCTGGGGGACACCCAGCAAAAGAGATTCTGATGTACTGGGTTTTGCTGGGAAGGAGTTAATTTTCTTCATAGCAGCCCCTATGGTGCTATGGTTTAGATTGGTGACCAAAGCAATGTTGATAACACAGCAATATTTTAGCTATTGCTGAACAGTGCTTACACAGCATCAACACAGGCCTTCTCTGTTTCTCGCTCTGCCCCCTCAGTGAGTAGGCTGGGGGTGCACAAGAAGTTGGGAGGGGACACATCCGGGACAGCCATACCATATAACGTCATGCTCAGCAATAAAATTGGGGGGGATTTTTTCCAAAGTAGCCATTGCTCGGAGACTGGCTGGGTATCAGTCTGCTGGGGGTGAGTAATTGCTTTTGCATAATTTCTTTCTTCAACATGGCCAGGGGGTTTCAAGATAATGATAGATTTGATCAAGGTGTGCTAGATGGAATTTATAGTTGTGATACCTGTTTAGCTGTTGCTTGGCAAGTTGTTACTTGCTGTTGCTGGTCACGATGTTGACTTATTTGTTCTCAACACTGGTTTATGTTTCCTTACCTGCTCTGTGGCATGCTCCCTCTCTTGCTGTACATCAGATTTCACGGCTTGTTAATGGCTGCTTTCAGCTTTTGCTGTTTGCTGTGCTGTTTATCAATCACTTTGTTTTGCTTTGCCTGGGGATGATAACATCAGTGCTTAGAAGTATAGCTCCAGATCCTCAAAAGAATAGGAGGGAATGATAACATCAGTGCTCAGAAGTATATGTAACACCCTGTAACAGTAATAGGAAAAGAACAAGGGCAGACCATACATCAGTAGTTAACCTTTAAAGTTAACCTTTAAGAAAGACAAGAATGACTCGGACTGAAGGACGCCAAATTGAAGAGGTGAGCAAAAGGACACAGTGAGGAAGACTATTGAAGACCACCAGAGGACCCTGAGAGACCACCAATGAACATAAGAGCGCATGCGTTAAAGACTTTTACATATGTTGATGAGTTCCAAGAAGTAACATGACTATGTTAATCATTTCTAGGAAATCTAACGAATATGTATATTCTAGTTGTATATAACTTCTGGAGTTGAACAACTCGGCACGCACATTAGGAGGAGTAATCCCTGTGCGCCCGGTGCCGCAATAAAGAATGCCTGCTTTCTAAAACTCCAAATTGAGTCTTAGAGAGTTTTTCATCTGCCGATTTACGGTAACAGTTTTGGCGACCCAGATGGGACACTGCTCTTGAGTCTTGACGGATCCTGGGATCACGGAACCTCAGCCGGCACCGAGGGATTCTCGGAGAGGATTTTTCCCGATCCCCGGAGCGAAGAGCCCCTGAGCGAAGAACACTGTTTTGTGAGTATTAAGGCATTCTTTCGGAAATTTGGTTACCTGCCCATCAGATGCAGCGAAAGCTCCGCAGGGTTGGGTTTAGGACCCGGGCAGGGGCTAGTCCCCATTTGGTAGGGGTTAAACGTCCCCGTTTGGTTTGGAAGGGGTTAAAATCCCCGTTTGGTTTAAAAGGGATTGGAATTCCCACTCAAGGTAAATGTTAAGAGCAACCGCGGTAACAAATACTGTAAGAACTTGTCTATTATTGTAAGCATTTTGTCTGTTTGTTATAGTTCATCTGTTTGTCACAGTGACTGGTTATTTGTGGTGTTGTACGAAAGACTTGTTTGTGTGTGTGTGATTCCCCGTGTATAAAATGGGTGCCAGATCATCCACGGGTGGGGGAATTTTAAAGAAATCACCTTTGGCTTGTATTTTAATACATTGGAAACAAATTGCAGGATCCCCTGGTGGGGTTGCAAAAAGGGATGATCTAATTAAGTATTGTAAACAATGGTGGCCACTATATAAACTAGAAGATGGAGAAAAGTGGCCAAGGAATGGTACTTTGAATTATAATACTCTGTTACAACTAATGCTGTTTCTAAGGAGGGAAGGAAAATGGGATGAGGTATTGTATGCTGATATGTTCTTTACATTAAGGCAGCATCCTGAGTGGCAAAAGGAGTGTGGAATCAATTTGGCCCCAACTGATCCTCTGGTATTGGCATTGGAAAAGGATAAGCGAGAGAGAGAAAAAGGGAAAGTGTTAAAAAGGTGTTGTTCGGCATGCAGTATTGGACAGAGATGTTTGAAGTTGACCCAGAATGAGCAGGAAGAGGATTTAGAGATGCTAGTGGCTCTAGGATTGAGGCAGAGATCCCAGAATCATGGACTTGAGCCCTTCAGGGCAGAGGGCGAATCGGACGATCAGTCCGAGAGAGGTGCTGCAGGGGCCACACTGGTGGCAAGGAGAACTCGTAATCGACAGGGAACCGTGTTGCAAGCTCCATTAAGGCAAGCAGTAGGGAATGATGGTCCGGTTGTAGTGAAAGTGCCTTTTTTGATTACAGATTTAAACAACTGGAAAATAGCTGCCAGTAGTTATAGGGATGATTCTGATCGAGTGGCTAGTGCCTTTGAAATGATGATAAAAACTCAGGATCCAGATTGGAAAGATATCGAAGTTATCATGCAAGTATTGTTTGATAGTACAGAGAGGGAGATGATTCATAAGACGGCAAGGACTCAGGTTGAAGCCCAAATAGCGGCAGGGACATTATCCTGGCTGGGATCCTAATGATAATGGGCAGAAAATGTTATTAATGCAATATCAGAAGTGGGTTCTGTTTGGTATAAAAATGCTATACCAAAAGCGATAAATTGGTCAAAATTATACAAGGGTTAAGCAGGATAGAAAGAAGCCTCCCACTGATTTCCTAAATAAACTGAAGGGAGCTGCTCGGAAGTATACAACTCTGGATCCTGAGTCAGAGGAAGAAAAGAATCAGTTAACAACTTTGTTTATCAGGCAGTCTGCTGATGATATCCGGAGAAAGCTGCAGAAGTTACAAGGAGCAGATGCCAGGGACCTGGGAAAATTGTTGGATATGGCTTGGGTGATTTACAGAGATCAGCAGAAAGAAAAGGGAAATGCTAGATTGATCGCGACGCTAGAAGGAACCTATGGTCCTCGAGGAGGACCCAGGGGAGTATTTAGAGGTGGTTATCAAGGAAGAGGACGTGGTAGAGGATTCCCAAGGTCCCCAATAGGGGAGAGACAGTGTGCTTATTGTAGAAAAAAAAAAAAGGGGGCACTGGAAACGAGAGTGCCCATCGTTGCAGAAATTTGGGGAACAAGACACTCCCGTGTTAGCCGTAGAGGCAAGGGATTGAAGAAGACCGGAGGAATCTTCCCCAGCAGAGCCTCTGGTTAAAATTAAGCTGGGGGAAGATGAAACTGAAATAGAATGTTTGGTCGATACAGGGGCCACCTATTCGGCTTTGAACACGAAGAAACATGAGTTAGGATATGATACTGTGAGAATTATTGGTGCAACAGGAAAGCCGGAGTCACGACCCTTCTTTAAACCCTTAAAATTTAAAATTGGAAAACAATGGGTAATGCATCAGTTTTTGTATCGACCAGGTGCACCAAAACCTTTAATAGGCCGAGATTTATTAGAAAAACTAGAAGTTGAAATAAAGTTTAAGAATGGAGAAGTGGAAGTGTCAATGCCTGAATCTAAATTTGTCCAAGCTTCAATATTATTATTGCAGGAAATTGAGCAAGTGAAAAGAAAAATCCCGGCTGAAGTTGAGGATGCAGTGATTCCTGTCGTCTGGGCAGGAGAAATACCTGGAAAATCAAAGAGGGCTGAACCCGTAAGAATAGACCTTATACCAGGATCAGCACCGGTAAGATTGAAACAGTATCCCTTAAAATTAGAAGCTAAACTTGGGTTGGTACCTATTATACAAAAGTTTTTGAAATATGGGTTATTAAGAGAATGTGAATCTAAGTATAATACTCCAATTTTACCTGTTAAGAAAGCTGATGGAAAATCTTACAGATTAGTCCAGGATTTGAGAGCAGTAAATCAAATTGTCCAAGATATACATCCGGTAGTGGCAAATCCGTATACACTATTAACTGCACTCACTGAGGATCAGGGGTGGTTTACAGTTTTAGATTTAAAAGATGCCTTTTTCTGCGTCCCACTTGATTCCGGAAGCCAGGAATTGTTTGCCTTTGAATGGGAAAATCCTGAGACCGGAACGAAAACCCAGTATATTATGGAGACAAGAAAATAGAAAGGGAGTAATGCTACAGTATGTCGACGATATACTAATAGCTGGGAACTCCCGAGAGGAATGCTTGGAACTGACAGTCAGTTTATTAAATTTCCTCGGACGTAGTGGTTACCGAGCGTCGAAAGGAAAGGCCCAAATTGCACAGGAAACTGTAATATATTTAGGCTTTGAAATTCTGAGGGGACAGAGACAATTATGGATTGCTAACTATGGACTGATGGTAAAACCCTTGTATGAATTATTGAAGTCATCAAAAGGTCCCCTGCAATGGTCAAATGAAGATCGAAATGCATACATTCAACTCAAAAGAGCTCTAATGAAAGCCCCAGCTCTGGGGCTGCCTAATTTAGAAAAGCCATTTGAACTATTTACTCATGAAAGACAAGCAATAGCCCTTGGAGTTTTAACCCAGTGGTTGGGGGAATATAAAAGGGCTTGTGGCCTACTTTTCTAAACAACTTGATCCGGTGAGCCAAGGATGGCCGAGTTGCCTAAGAGCAGTAGCTGCAACAGTGTTATTAATACAGGAGGCTCGAAAACTTACTATGGGACAAAAGATAACTGTTTATGTTCCACACATGGTGACCACAGTATTGGACCAGAAGGGTGGACATTGGTTGTCTCCTAGTAGGATGCTAAAATACCAAGTAGTACTAATAGAACTAGATGATGTGACCTTAAAGACTACTACCGTGATTAACCCTGCCATGTTTCTCTCAACTCGACAAGAAGAAGGCAAACTGTAACATGACTGTCTGCAGACCATTGAGGAAGTCTATTCAAGCAGACCCGATTTAAAGGATGTTCCCTTGCAGAATCCGGATTGGGAGCTATACACGGACGGTAGCAGCTTTATGAAAGAAGGAAAGCGGGTATCAGGATATGCAATCACCACCATTGAAAGGGTGGTGGAAGCACAAGCACTGCCCATCAAGACGTCAGCTCAGAAGGCAGAACTGATCGCCCTCACCTGAGCTCTACAGTTAAGTGCAAATAAGTGTGTGAATATCTGGACAGGTTCTAAATATGCTTTTGGAGTAGTGCATGCACATGGAGCAATTTGGAAGGAAAGAGGATTGTTATCCTCACAAGGTACGGAGATAAAGCATAAAGAAGAGATCTTGAGCCTACTGGAGAGCATAAAGGCTCCGGCTGCTGTAGCTATTATGCATTGTAAAGCTCATCAGTCGGGACAAACCGCTCAGGAGTGAAGAAATAAGCTGGCTGATTTGGCTGCAAAGCGGGCTGCAGAAAAAAGCATAGGAGAAAATGTATTAGCGATAGTGCCAGGAAAAAGAATCTCCCTTCAGAAAAACCCTATTTATAATAAGCAAAATTTGAAATTAATCGAAACTTTACAAGCAGAAAGACGAGAAGACGGATGGGCAGTTACACCTACAGGTCTAGTAATAATACCTCATTCCCTCATGAATAATTTAGTAAAGAAAGAACATAACACTGTGCACTGGGGGACTGAAAATTTGTTAAAACATTTACAAAAGTCAGTTATTAGCAGAAACATAGTGGAAATTATAAAATCAGTCACACAAAGATGTGAGCTATGTTGTAAAAACAACCCAAAAACACATAATAAAATTCAATTTGGAAAAACTGCCGAGGGACAGGCACCTGAGGAATATTGGCAAATAGATTTTACCGAATTGCCAAGAAAAGGAGGGCTAAAGTATTTGTTGGTCCTCATGGATACATATACAGGTTGGCCTGAGGCCTTTCCATGTCGCACCAATAAAGCAAAAGAAGTAGTAAAAATATTATTAAAAGAAATAATTCCAAGATTTGGAGTACCTTTAGGGATGTCATCAGATAGGGGTCCACATTTTATAGCCAAAGTAGTTACCGAAATAAGCAGACTGTTAAGTATTAGTTGGGATTTACATACCCCTTATAGGCCTCAATCTAGTGGTAAGGTAGGAAGAATGAATTATACCCTCGAGACTCAGTTAAGTAAGATATGTCAGGAAGCCTCGATGAATTGGACACAGGCCTTGCCTCTAGCTTTGTTAAGAATTAGAGTCCAACCACGAGGTAGACAACGTTTCAGCCCGTATGAATTGATGTATGGACGACCGTACCAAACACCTGGACTGCCAGGAGAGATGCGAATACAAGGGGAGAATGATGCAAGAAATTACTTGATTGCTCTCGGGAAAGTTTTACGAAAACTAAATAAGTATGTAGTCTTAAATGAATCTCTAGGTCTTGATTCCCCAGCGCATCCATTCCAGCCCGGAGATTGGGTATACATCAAATCCTGGACTTCTGAAAAATGGAAAGGACCATTTCAAATCTTGTTACAGCCCAAAATAATGTTTCTCTAGCCCTTAGTTGTGTCCAGGCTCAATTGTGGATGCAATCTATGGTAGCGGCAATTATAAGAGAAGGGGAAGAGGGCACCTTAATCCACCGAAATTCGAAAGGTAATTTGGGATAATGCAACTAAATTTGAGAAAGAATTCCAATCCTGGTGGTACTTAGTTAATTTCACTTTTGATCCCGTCAACAATAAGGCCACAGCTTTTGTTTTAACAGTTCATAATGCTTCGGTATACACCATATACCCAATCATTGCATTAGGATAAAATCACAACGGAGCTATAATCTATCCATTAGAACATAGGGTATGGGCCCAACGACATGGAAACAAATGGCAGACTGTTGATGTTAGTACATGTGTTGTACAGGAACAACAAGGATTTATCTGTGAAAGTAACACCATTAAAGCCCAAGATGTGTGCCTTGACACTGAGCAAAACGTCTGTCATTTTGAAGTGCATCCCGATGAAATGCTCGAAACCATGCTTGTATATATTGGAAAGGGATGTGTTTGTATGAGAACCTTTTGTGATTTTATATTTGTAGATAATGTTACAGTATATACTAACAACCATTCAAATATATGTGTTTGCAACTTCACTAACATTATGGGATGTGATTTTAACTATACTGCTCCTGTTACCTCTTATCAGTTACTACAATCCAATTATACACTAAATGAAGATTTGTTACCTACCCCCATTGGAATGAATCTAACATTAGTGAAAAAGTTGCTACAACATAATGATTTGTGCCAATTACTAGAATGAGTTCGAGACAAAGGACATAGAACTTTAATTACTGTACATCATGATGCGGAAGAAATACATCATGGAAAGGGTGAAAAAGGATGGAGAACATCATTGGTGGGAAACTCTTCTTGGCTGGTCACCAACTGCAACAGGAATCCTGAACTTGATGCTCCATCCAATCGTTATTCTGATAATCCTAATTGTATTATGCCTATTACTGATATTAATTTTATATCTTAGAATCTGGTGTATAATGCGACAGTTATCAGCTAAGATAGAATATCTGAAAGAATTACAATATATTCATAACCAATAATGTAGTGAGGATTGTAGCTTTAATAGCTCCAGATCCTCAAAAGAATAGGAGGGAGTGATAACATCAGTGCTCAGAAGTATATGGAACACCCTGTAACAGTAATAGGAAAAGAACAAGGGCAGACCATACATCAGTAGTTAACCTTTAAAGTTAACCTTTAAGAAAGACAAGAATGACTCGGACTGAAGGACGCCAAATTGAAGAGGTGAGCAAAAGGACACAGTGAGGAAGACTATTGACGACCACCAGAGGACCCTGAGAGACCACCAATGAACATAAGAGTGCATGCGTTAAAGACTTTTACATATGATGATGAGTTCCAGGAAGTAACGTGAATATGTTAATCATTTCTAGGAAATCTAATGAATATGTATATTCTAGTTGTATATAACTTCTGGAGCTGAGCAACTCGGCGCGCACATTAGGAGGAGTGATCCCCTGTGCGCCCGGTGCCGCAATAAAGAATGCCTGCTTTCTAAAACTCCAAATTGAGTCTTAGAGAGTTTTTCATCTGCCGACTTACGGTAACAGGAAGAGCTATGATAAAAGCACTGGCCTTGAGCCTAATCTGGTATTTGGGTCCTGCATTGCTTCCATCTCAGTACTCTGGGAACCATCTTGTGAAGACAATTAACAATTGCACCTTTCTCCTCTTCTCTTCTGGGAGCCACTTTGTGGGGGAAACAAAGAATGGCACCTGCCCCTTCTTCTCCTCTCAGGTAAATATTTCCTGCCTTGTTACAATGGCTGTTCAGTTTCTTGAACATCCTTGGGCAACCAGAATGCTCATATTGGTGTGTGCCACGAATCTGATTCTGGCTTTTCCTAAGGTTAACCAACTGGTTGGGAATGCCACACAAGGATGTGCCCTGTGGCAATTGAGTCATGGGTGGCAAGGTGCATGGGAGATTTTGGGCAGGTACCTAGAGCAGTTTTCACCTCCAATGGTCTGGGACTTCACACTCGAACAGACGTGGAATCCTGTTGAAGTGGCAGACCACTTGAAGAAAGGATGCTTTGCCTATGCCAAAGAGACACAACATCTTGCACTGTGCTGGTGCCTGGCCTACACCTACCGAGCCTCTGTTCAGCACCCTCAAGGGGGCAAGAGGGTCTCTGGATCTGAGGACATATAAACAGACACTGTGGCTAAGCCAGAGACCCAACCCTTGACTATAACAGTCGCTCCTATAGTCAAGAAGAAACAACGGAAGCAAAAGTCAACTCGGTTAGTCAGGGAGGAAGAAGCTCCTCCTAAGAGGGAGCAGGAGGAAGAATCAGAAGAGGCAGCCTGTTCTGCAGCAGAGCAGCCACAAGAACAGGAGAGGGAAGAGACAGAAATCATAAATGAGTCAGAAACCACCCAGTCTCTATCCCTGAGTGAGCTGCAAGGTATGCGGAAAGATTACAGCCATCATCCAGGCAAGCAAACTATCACCTGATTGCTCCAATGCTGGGATACTGGGACCAACAGTCAGGAATTAGAGGGTAAGAAAGCCCAGCAAGTGGGACCCCTAACTAGGGACTGGGAAATGGACAAAGGTATGGAAAGAGGGATGACAATCCACAGCCTCTGGAGATGGCTCCTGTGAGAAGGTGTTACTTTAATTCTGTCTTTGTTTCTCATTCTTTGTTTCTCATTATCCAAACCTTTTTTTTTTTTCCCCCCAAGTCGGGTCTGTTTTGCCCAAGGCGGTAACTGGTAAGTGATCTCCCTGTCTTTAACTCGACCCACAGGCTTTTCCATCTTATTTTCTCCCTCTGTCCTGTTGAAGAGGGGGAGTGAGAGAGTGGCTGGGTGGGCGTCTGTCAGCTGAGCAAGGTTAACCCACCACAGATATGAATATGGGGAGGCCTGGCAGATTGATTATATCACATTGCCAAGAACACAAGGGCCATGTGCATGCAATGGTAGAGGTGACTACCAGATGGTTAGAAACATACCCTATTACCCATACCATTGCCCAAAACACCATCCTGGACCTTGAAAAACAAATTCTGTGGCAACACAGGAACCCAGAAAGAATTGAGTCAGACAATGGGACTCATTTCCGAAGCAACCTCATAGACACCTGGGCCAACGAACACGGCATTGATTGGCTGTACCACATGCCCTATCACACACCAGCCTCTGGGAAAATTGAATGATACAATGGACTGTTATAAACTGTACTGAAAGCGATGGGTGCTGGGACATTCAAGAACTGGGATGCAAATTTAGCAGAAGTCACTTGGCTGGTTAACAGTAGAGGATCTGCTAATCGACCTGGCCCTGCCCAAACAAAGCCACTACATACTGTGGAAGGAGATAAGGTCCCCATAGTGCACATAGGGAAGTGGCTGGGAAAGACAGTGTGGGTTACTCCTTCCTCAGGAAAAGGCAAACCCATTCGTGGGATTGCTTTTGCTCAAGGACCCGTGTAAACTTGGTGGGTAATGCAGAAGGATGGGGAAATCCGGTGTGTACCTCACCTTGGGTGAAAATAACCCATGATTTGAGTTGCATGATGCCATAGCTGTGTGATGCCATAGTTGTATGATGCCATAGCTGTATGTCAAAAGTACTACAGCAGGAGTCACCCTGCTGTATGGAGGATGAATGGAGGATGAACCTCGTAAGGAACCGGGCAAGTGCAGCCGTGACTCAACCTGAGCTGATTTCGGCACCCAGAAATCCAACACAACACACCATCTCTCCTGTTCTGAATGACCGTTGCAACAGATGGAGCCCAAGTCATGGACTAAATGAACTGAATGGACATCTGAATGGACATTTGAATGGCGATGACCGATAGACTAAGGTAATGATATCTGTGTATTTGTCAAAGGATGGGGAAGGGGGGAGAGGGTGTTAATGAGGATGTACTGAATACTGTTGGACCTGAGCATTTGCAAATGGTATGGAATAAGGGGTGGAGATTGTACTGGCTTTGGCTAGGATGGAGTTAATTTTCTTCATAGCAGCCCATATGGTGCTGTGTTTTAGATTGGTGACCAAAGCAGTGTTGATAACACACCAATGTTTTGGCTATTGCTGAACAGTGCTTGCACAGCATCAAGGCCTTCTCTGTTTCTCACTCTGCCTGCCCCAGCAAGTAGGCTAAGTGTTGGCAAGAGGCTGGGAGGAAACACCACCAGAACAGCTGACCCAAAGAAATATTCCATACCATATAACATCATGCTCAGCAATAAAACTGGGGGGATTTTACAAAACAGCTGTTGCTCAGAGTCTGGCTGGGCATTGGTATGCTGGTGGTGAGTAGCTGCTTTTGCATAATTTCCTTATTTTTCTTTTTTTTTTTCTCCTTTTTTCCTTCACTTATTAAATTGTCTTTATCTCAGCTCATGAGGTTTTCTTCTCTCTTTTGCCCTTCCAATTCTCTTCTCTATCCTGCTGAGGGAAGTGAGCAAGCGACTGCATAGGGGCTTACCTGCCAGCCAGGATTAACCCACCACACTCTGGTAAAACTCAGTAAATTAGCTTGGTGCCCGAACCTAGTAAAGGATGCAGGAGAATGAGTGTGTAGATGTTTGAAGTGCGCAAAAAACAATCCAGGCCCAAGGACGATGATACTAGCCCAAAGAATGTTCATATGCCCTTGGGAAAGAATACAGATTGATTATACAGGACCTCTCCCAAGAACTCTAAAGAAAAATCAGTTCATCCTTGTCATAGCTGATGCCTTCTCTAGCTGGGTGGAAACGTTCCCTACACTGGATGAGACAGCAGGCACTATGGCCAGAATCATAGAATCATAAAATGGTTTGGTTTGGAAGGGACCTTGAAGATCATCTAGTCCAACCCCCCCCCCCCGCCATGGGCAGGCACATCTTTCACTAGATCAGGTTGCTCAAAGCCCCATCCAACCTGACTTTGAATGTTTCCAGGGATGGGGCATCCACAACTTCTCTGGGAAACTTGTTCCAGTGTCTCACCACGCTTATCATAAAAAATGTCTTCCTTATGTCAGCCCTCTTTCAGTTTAAAACCATTGCCCCTTGTCCTGTCACTACAGGGCCTGGTAAAAAATCTCTCTCCATCTTTCTTATAAGCTCCCTTTAAGTATTGAAAGGCTGCAATAAGATCTTCCCGGAGCCTTCTCTTCTCCAGGCTGAACAACACCAACTCTCTCAGCTTTTCTTCATAGGAGAGGTGTTACAGCCCTCTGATCATTTTTGTGGCCCTCCTCTGGACCCGCTCTAACAGGTCCATGTCTTTCCTGTACTAAGGCCCCAGAGCTGGACGCAGTACTCAAAGTGGTATCTCACGAGACTGGAGTAGTAGGGGAGAATTACCTCCCTCGACCTGCTGGCCACGCTTCTTTTGATGCAGCCCAGGATACGGTTGGCCTTCTGGGCTGCAAGCACACATTGTTGGTCCATGCCAAATTTTTCATCCACCAGTATCCCCAAGTCCTTCTTGGCAGGGCTGCTCTCAATCCATTCACCCCCAGTGTGTATTGATACTGGGGATTGCCCCGACGCAGATGCAGGACCTTGTACTTGGCCTTGTTGAACTTCAGGAGGTTCCCATGGGCCCACCTCTCTAGCCTGTCCAGGTCCCTCTGGATGGCATCCTGTCCCTCTGGCGTGTCGACCGCACCACTCAGCTTGGTGTCATCTGCAAAGTTGCTGAGGGTGCACTCAATCCCACTATGTCATTGATGAAGATATTAAATAGTATTGGTCCCAGTACAGACCCTTGAGGGACACCACTCCTTACTGGTTTCCACATTGAGCCACTGAGCCATTGGCTGTAACTCTTTGGATGCAGTCATCTGGCCAATTCCTTATCCATAGAATCATAGAATCATAGAATCATTAAGGTTGGAAAAGACCTCTAAGATCATCGAGTCCAACCGTCAACCCAACACCACCATGCCCACTAAACCATGTCCCTAAGCGCCTCATCTACTCGTCTTTTAAATACCTCCAGGGATGTGGACTCCACCACTTCCCTGGGCAGCCTGTTCCAATGTTTAACCACTCTTTCAGTAAAGAAATTTTTCCTCATGTCCAATCTAAACCTCCCCTGGCGCAACTTGAGGCCATTTCCTCTCGTCCTATCGCTAGTTACTTGGGAGAAGAGACCGACACCCACCTCGCTACAACCTCCTTTCAGGCAGTTGTAGAGTGCGATGAGGTCTCCCCTCAGCCTCCTCTTCTCCAGGCTAAACAACCCCAGTTCCCTCAGCCACTCCTCATAAGACTTGTTCTCCAGACCCCTCACCAGCCTCGTTGCCCTTCTCTGGACACACTCCAGCACCTCAATGTCCTTCTTGTAGTGAGGGGCCCAAAACTGAACACAGTATTCGAGGTGCGGCCTCACCAGTGCCGAGTACAGGGGCACGATCACTTCCCTACTCCTGCTGGCCACACTATTTCTGATACAGGCCAGGATGCCATTGGCCTTCTTGGCCGCCTGGGCACACTGCCGGCTCATGTTCAGCTGGCTGTCGACCAGCACCCCCAGGTCCTTTTCCGACAGGCAGCTTTCCAGCCACTCTTCCCCAAGCCTGTAGCGCTGCATGGGGTTGTTGTGGCCGAAATGCAGGACCCGGCACTTGGCCTTGTTGAACCTCATACAATTGTCCATCTAACAGTCCATCTGTCAAACCCCTATTTCTCCATTTTAGTGGCAAGAATGTTTGGGGGGACCGTATCAAAGGCCTTACAGAAGCCCAGATAGATGATATCCGTAGCTCTTCCCTTGTCCACCAATGCAGTCACTCCATCATAGAAGGCCACCAGAGTAGTCAGGCATGATTTGCCCTTGGGGAAGCCATGTTGGCTGTCTCTAATCACCTCCCTGTCTTCCATATGTTTCGACATGTCTTCCAGGAGGATCTGTTCCATGATCTTACTGGTCAGGGAGGTGAGGCTGACTGGTCAGTAGTTCCCAGCGTCTTCCTTTTTACCCTTTTTAAAAATGGGGGTGATGTTTTTCTTTTTCCAGTCACCGTGGACTTCGCCTGACTGCCACGACATTTCAGATATGATGGAGAGTGGCTTGGCAACTACATCAGCCAATTCCCTCAGGACCCTGGGATGCATCTCATCCGGTCCCATGGATTTGTGCATGTTCAGGTTCCTCAGGTGGTCTTGAACCTGATCTTCTCCTACAACGGGAGGGACTTCGTTCCCCCAGTCCCTGCCCTGAGGTTCAGGGGCTTGAGAGATGTGGGAAGAGAGATTACCATTGAAAACTGAGGCAAAAAAGTTGTTGAGTACCTCAGCCTTCTCCATGTTGGTTGTCACCAGCTGTCCTGTCTTATTTACCAGAGGGGGCACGTTTTCTTTAACCTTCCTTTTCTGGCCAATGTACCTGTAAAAGCCCTTCTTATTATTCTTCGCATCCCTTGCCAAGCTGAGCTCCAACTGTGCCTTAGCTTTCCTGATCCCATCCCTACACTCCCAGGCAGTGTCCCGGATACATCCCAGGCATGTCCTGGATACATGTCCCTGGTTTCACTGCCTGTGCATTTCCTTCTTACACTTTCGTTTGACCAGGAGGTCCTTACTGAGCCATGCCAGTCTCATCTTCCTTGCCCGATTTCTTACATGTAGAATACTAGTAGAGAAGTTTTTTTTTTTCTAGATGGGGAGTACCCCACACCACTGAATCAGCTTGGGGACCAGCTTTTAATAGCTCCCTGGTAAGACAGATGTATATACGGCTCAGAATTGAGTTAGAATTACACGTACCACACACAATCCTCAGGGAAAGTGGAGTGTATGAACCAAATCATAAAAGATGAATTATGGAAGGGAACAACTTGGGGGAGGGGGGGGGCAGGGAGCTGGGACACTCTCCTCCCGTACATTCTTATGAGTATTTCCCTCATGCTCTTCCACCAGTACAGGAATCCCTCTGTGTGAGGTGTTTATGGGAAGAGAAATGAGAGGCTGGGAAGCACTGTTATTACTGGGAACACCACCCCCTCCCTCTCCCTCTGTTGCTGACATTACTTGGACTCACGGTTTAAAGGAATGGTGTCCTGGTTTCGGCAGGGATAGAGTTAATTTTCTTCCTAGTTGCTGGTACAGTGCTGTGTTTTGGATTTAGGATGAGAATAATGTTGATAACATGCTGATGTTTTAGTTGTTGCTAAGTAGTGCTTACACTAGTCAAGGACTCCTCAGCTTCTCATGCCCTGCCAGCAAGAAACTGGGAGGGGGCACAGCCAGGACAGCTGACCCAAACTGGCCAAAGGGATATTCCATACCATATGATGTCATGCTCAGTATATAAACTGGGGTGGAATTGATTGGGGGGGCAGGGTGACTGCTGCTTGGGAACTGGCTGGGCATCGGTTGGCAGGTGGTGAGCAATTGCATTGTGCATCACTTATTTTGTATATTCTTTTATCATTATTATTATTATTATTTTCCCTTCCTTTTCTGTCCTATTAAACTGTCTTTATCTCAACCCACAAATTTTACTTTTTTTTTCCCCGATTCTCTCCCCCATCCTACTGGTGGGATGGGGAGTGAGTGAATGGCTGTGTGGTGTTTAGCTGCCTGCCAGGTTAAACCACAACAAATGGCTCAAACCATACAGCAATTAGAGGCAGCTAATCACCACCAAACACACCCAGACTAAACAGTGGTATGATCCCAAGCAGAGCAAGAAAAGGAATACTTCTCACCACTCCTCAAATGGAAAATGGCTAGAACAACTACAGACTCGCCATCACTGTTCCAGGGGAATATGATTGGAAAGATTTCGCCTGTGTTATTAGGAACCAAATGCCTTATCATGCCACCTGGACTGTTATAGCTACAAATATATCAATAATCTTCATTGGGACACTATGCTTAAAGTATCTGGTATGTATTATGTGGACTCGAAGACAACGAGAAAGGAAACTCCGTCGAAAACGCATCTACTCCAACCTACCAGCCTCCCTATAAGGGTACCTCGTAGTGGTATTGAGTTTTCCGAAGTAGAGAACTTGCAGTAAAATTATCTGACTAAGGACCTTGTAAAAACTGGGATGATAAGGAAAGGGAGAGAGACAAACACACAGAGACATAAAACCTGATCAATTAGCTTTAGCAAAGATAATGACCAGAAACAGACCTGGCCAGTCCCATTAACTGATAAGGAAATGTTGGTGGAGTGTGAGAATGTTTATTCTGGCAGAGTTATCTGATGGAGGACTTCCTAAATTGGCATGATAAGAAAAAGGAAAGACAATAAACAAACATACTGAGACCAAGACCTGACAAAAACAAACATGAAGACAATGACAAGAAACAAACCTCACCAGTCTCACTAATTGATTGACAATCAAGCAATTACAGGCACCACTCCCAGAAAGGCCAACTTGGACTTTGCAATTGATAAGACTGAAAATCAGGGGGAGATCCTGAACAACAGACAGGGGTGAGGGAGTTGATAGAACTATAAAAATAGATGAAGAAGAAAAGCAGGGGGAGGGTAGACAGAAAGGTGTTTAAAAAAGGGCCAGTGGCATATAAACCAGGGCTGGTCAGTACACTTGTCTGGCTGAGCCCTGCACCTGATCACTGCAGTCTGTCCTGTCTTCTTAGATCTTCTTATTAGATCTTTTCTTAACTATCTGTATAATCTCACTCTCTATCCTGTGTGTATGTGTGCTGCAAGGACTAAGTGCCAACTACTGGTGAGACCTGTGTGTGTGTGTGTGTGGGTGGATTTGGTGCCAGCTACTGGAGTCAGACCTGGAGCGTAGGCGCCCCTGGCCTGTGGTGTCAGCTACTGGAGCAGGTTGGGGTCAGTGCTGCCAGCCAATGGGACAGGAACAGTGTGTGTCCCAAAAATCAGCTACTGGGAGGGACTGGCATGAGTGAGTCCAGTGAGAGGCTCAGGGACAAGTATGTGAGTGCTACATGTTTGCAGTGATCCTTGAGCTGGACCAGCTGGTGAGCAGGGGACCCATGAAGCAGGTAAGAGGGCCAGGGATCCGGGCAATGGTACTGGAGAGACAGAGGGGCCATGCTGGTAATTGGGGGAACTGCAAAGGTGCTTGTGAGTCTAGAGAATGTTGTGTTTGTGCCTTCACTAGTGAACTTCCATCTCTACCAGCTGAAGAGGAGGAAGGGGACTTGGTTGTTTATACTTATGTTTTATGTGAGTCCTATACGTAGGTGCTGTTGAAGGCAGAACCTTGTCTGTGGCAGTCTGCGCAGCCGGCCGTGTCAGTGTCCCGTCCGTGTCTGAGCACAGCTGTGTGTGTTGGGGTGTGTATGTGTGTCTGGGATACATGTTCAGCTTTGCTACTGGTTGAACCTGCAAATAGGAAAAGCAGCAGCCATTTCCCTGAGCCTGGGCAGAGACCCCTGGTCCATGGGAGCTCTGAACTGGGCTCCAGCAGCCAGGCAGGAGGCAGTCCTGGGCTGGAGCTGCTGGAACTGGCAGCTGCTCTTAACATCACTTAACATCGGGAGACAGTCCATAAATGGAGAGAGGCAGTCATCAAGGCACTCTGTCAGTCAGTGGAGGGAGGCACTCAGTGGGAGGCATTTAGTTGAGGGAGGCAGTCATCAAGGCAGTTTGTCAATGGAGGGAGGCTTTCAGTCAGCGGAGGGAGGCAGTCGTTGAGGCATTCAGTGCAGGGAGGCACTCAATCATTGAGGCAGTCAGTCAGTGGAGGAAGGCAGTCAGTCATCAAGGCACTAAGTCAATGAGCAGAGGGAGGCAGTCACTGGAGAGAGGTAGCCAGTCATCGATGCACTCAGTCAGTCAATGGAGGGAGATGGTCTTTCAATGAAGGGGGGCACGTAGGGAGACAGTCAGTCAGTCATTGGAGGGTGGCAGTCAGTCAGTGAAGGAAGGAAGTCATTGAAGCACTGAGGGAGGCATTCATCAAGGCAGTCAGTGGAGGGAGGCAGTCATACAGGACGTCACACAGAATCACAGAAGGGCTGAGGTTGGAAGGGACCTCTGAAGGTCATCTGGTCCAACCCCCCTGCTCAAGCAGGGCCACCTAGAGCCAGTTGCTCAGGACCATGTCCAGACAGCTTTTGAATATCTCCAAGGAGGGAGACTCCACAACCTCTCTGGGCAGCATATTCCAGTGCTCACTCACCTTGTTAAAGATTATCATAAGTTTTATTGAATCTTTCTATATTTTGTGTTTGTTAGTGGATAAGCAGCTATAAGAACATCTTGATTTAAGAAGTTAGCCTCTATGTTAACGTTATGTATGGGTGCTGTGCTACTTGTTATCCGAGGCTGTGTTCCTTGAAGTCCCTATTCTCTGGACCCTCTAGACCATAACCAGAGCCCCTAGGTTCTATTGTATATGGGATGAGTTATTTGACAACCTGGCAAGGTAGATATCTAGCTGGCCAACTTGGCAACAAAACTTACTTTTAAGGTATCCTGAAGTGAACTGCCTTCATTATAATACTAAAAAACACACCCACAGGTCAAGAAGACCCTTGCCCAGGTGAAGACCCTTCCCCTGCGCAAGCATAGTAACAGAAGAGAATGACACAACAGATAATTATAATTATATGTAAATCACTAACCAATCATTGTAACTGGGAGTGTACTACCTTGTAATTTTTGTGTATAAATGTAATGGTGAACTCAGCATAGGTGTGCTTGATTTGTGGAAATTCCACCTTGCACCCGGCGCCGCAATAAAGAATGCCTGCTTTCTAAAACTCCAAATTGAGTCTTAGAGAGTTCATCATCTGCCGACTTACGGTAACAACCTCACAGCAAAAAAGTGTTCCCTTATGTTCAGATGGAACTTCCTGTGTTTCATTTTGTGCCCACTACATCTTATCCTTTCACTGGAGCCAGGCTATTTCAAGTGGTGTCCATCTTCTTTACACCCTCCTTCAGATATTTATATAGATTGATGAGATCTCCTTGAGCCTTCTGTTCTCTTGGCTAAACAGTCCCAGCTCTCTCAGCCTTTCCTCATATGAGAGATGTTCCAGTCCCTTAATCATCTTAGTGGCCCTTTGCTGGACTGTACTGGGTTTGGCTGCAATGGAGTTAATTTTTTTCATAGCAGCCCATATGGTGCTGTGTTTTGGATTTGTGACCAAAGTAGTGTTGATAACACAGCAATGTTTTAGCTATTGCTAAATAGTGCTTACACAATGTCAAGGCTTTTTCTGTTTCTCACGCTGCCCTGACAGCGTGTAGGCTGGGAGTACACACGAAATTGGGAGGGGACCCAGCTGGGACAGCTGACCCCAACTGACCAAAGGAATATTCCATAGCATATGACATTGTGCTCAGCAATAAAAGCTCGGGTAAAGAAAAAGGAGGGGGGGGACACATGTTCGGTGTTATGACATTTGTCTTCCCAAGTAACCATTGTGTGTGCTGAGGCCCTGCTTTCCAGAAAAGTGGCTAGACATCTGCCTGCCGATGGGAAGTAGTGAAAAAAATCCTTATTTTGCTTTGCATTCGTGTGCAACTTTGCTTCACCTATTAAACTGTCTTTATCTTGACCCACGAGTTTTCTCGCTTTTGCCCTTCTGATTCTTTTCTGCATCCCACTGGCAGGGAGTGAACGAGCGGCTGTGTGGTGCTTAGCTGCCTACTGGGGTTAACCCACCATATGGACTCACTCCAGTAGCTCCATATCTCTTTTATACTGGGGAGCCCAGAACTGGACACAGGACTCCAGGTGTGGCCTCACTAGTGCTGAGTAGAGGGGAAGGATCACCTCCCTTGACCTGCTGGCAACACTCCTCCTAAGGTAGCCCAGGATGCTATTATCCTTTGTGGCAAGGGCACATTTCTGGCTCATGTTCAACTTGGTGTCCCCCAGGTCCTTTTCTGCAAAGCTGCTTTCCAGCTGGGTGGCCCCCAGCATATATTGGTGCATGAGGTTGTTCCTCCTCAGGTGCAGGACTTTGCACTTCCTCTTACTGAAATATATGAGGTTCCTGTCAGCCCATTTCTGCAGCCTGTCGAGGTCCCTCTGGATGGCAGCACCGCCCTCTGGCATATCCACCACTCCTCCCAGTTTTGTGTCATCAGCAAACTTGCTGAGGGTATACTCTGCCCCCTCATCCAGATCATTAATGAAGATGTTGAACAGAACTGGACCCAGTATTGACCCCTGGGGTCCACCGCTATTCACTGGCCTCCATCTAGACTTCGTGCCACTGATCACCACCCTCTGGACCTGGCCATTCAGCCGGTTTTCAACCCACCTTACTGTCTCCTCATCCAGCCCATACATCAACAGCTTCTCCATGAGGATCATATGGGAGACAGTGTCAAAAGCCTTCCTGAAGTCTAGGTAAAAAATATCAACTGCTCTCCCGTCATTTGTGAAGCCAATCTTTTCATTGTAGAAAGTTATTGGGTTGGTCAATCCTTGTCCTTGTGAAGCCATGCTGACTACTCCTGATCACATTCTTGTCCTTCATGTGCCTCAGAATGATTCCCAGGTTTACTTGTTCCATCACCTTCCCAGGGATCGAGGTGAGGCTTATCGGCCTGTAGTCCCCTGGGTCATCCTTCTTGCCCTTCTTGAAGATGGGTGTGACATTTGCTTTCTTCCAGTCCTCAGGCACCTCTCCCAACACCATGATCATTCAAAAATTATCGAGAGTGACCTCATAATGACATCTGCCAGCTCCCTCAGTGCTCATGCATGCATCCCATCAGGGCCCATGGACTTATGTATGTCCAGTTTGCTCAAGTATTTTCTAACCTTATCCTCTTCCAACAAGGGTACGTCTTCCTTGCTCCAGACTTTCCCCCGGGACTCTGGGACCTGGGATTCCTGAAGGCTGGTCTTGCATGTAAAGACTGAGGCAAAGGCAGCATTCAGTACCTCAGCCTTTTCCACGTCCTGTGTCACCAGGTCTCCCGCCTCATTCAGCAGCAGGCCCACATTTTCCCTAGTCTTCCTTTTGTCACCTATGTACTTAGAGAAGCCCTTCTTGTTGCCTTTGACATCCCTCGCCAGATTCAATTCCAGTTGCGCTTTAGCTTTCCTAACCTTATCCCTGCATGCTTGGACAGTGTCTCTATATACCTCCCGGGTTACCTGTCCCTGCTTCCACCCTCTGTATGCTTCCTTTTTGTTTTTGAGTTTGGCCAGGAGCTCCTTGTTCACCCACGCAGGCCTCCTGGCATTTTTGCCTGCCTCCCTTCTCATTGGGATGGGGCTCTCTTGAGCTTGGAGGAGGTGATCCTTGAATATCAGCTAGCTTTCTGGGGCCCCTCTTCCCTCCAGGGCCTTATCTCACGGGAGTCTTCCAAGCAGATCATTGAAGAGGTGTGACCGGTATCCCCTGCTCCCGTCCCCTGGTAATATGGTTAGCATAACTAACGCCATTTTATGAGGCAAGCAGCCATTCTCTGTGACCGAGCGGGTCATGTATTCATGCAGGTAATAAGATTCCTGCTGTTCAAACAAGTAAATGTACATCTCCTGGCTTTGTGATTGACAAAAACCTGTGTTATCCTTTCAGGCTGAGATAGTCTTGTTTTCCCTGTTTTCCTGGAGACCCTAATGTGAAAGTAAGAAGCTAACGTGAAAAAAGCCTTTACTGTCTTCCTTAACCTCTACTGTTGTTTTGCACTGGGAGGTGCTGGTCTGTTATGATCCCAGTAAGAAAGGCACTTAGACTCTGTAAGGTACCATTTAAAATGCTATTTATTAGAGCTAATACTATGAGAAGAGAATAGGAGAGATAATCTTACATCCCTTTAGATGCTGGGAGCCCTGTGCAGTGTAGCTTTGAACGGGACTCCAACCCACGTGCAGCATGCCATGCAGACCCTGTCCATAGCAGAAGTTCTCTCCTTTTGGTATTTCAAGCTATTATAGCATTTTCCTACAAGGAAACAGCTCTATTTATCATTTCTACAGTCAAACAGAAACAACGTTCTCATGAGAACTTCTTGCTGCACTGTTAGATAAAGGCAAGGCCACGCAGGTGGCGTAATCACTGGTACTGAGTGGGAGCTGCCTGCAGGCTCCTCTGTTACAATGAGCTGGCTTAGTTTATCCTGCCGCCAAGGGATTTGTGCAGCACAACACAGGCCTGAAGGACACGTTGTATGTGCAACACAGAGCAGCACAGCGCAGCACAGCACAGGCCTCTGCCTACTCAGGTTAACTGTATTATGGATCACTAACTCCTCGATGTACAATGGTCTTCCGGTCAGGATCACTACAACTGTATCCTGCTACAATAATGCTGAAGCCACATTCATGCATTGTTGATCCATAACTGAGTACCATCTGGAAAACACAAAAATGAAAGTGAGGACTAGAACTGCTTCAGTCAAATATGCTTGTAAACTAAAAACACTTCAGCACAAGAGCTTGGGAAGGACAGAGAAGTTCTTCCACTGACCACTTTGAAACATATTCTAGGTACAGATCAAATCAACAAGGTGCTAAAAGCCTTTGAATATGTGCTCAGAAATCTTAGCACTCAGCCTATCCTAGGACCAAATCCAAACACCTATGTAATTGCAGCATAAATAAAGACCCTGCTACAGAAGTATGGGCCACATGTAGCTCTTCAGGGTGCAGATTTGCAGGTAAATTTAGCCAGCTCAGGTAAGTATGCTTGGGTTCAGAGCAAGGTAAATTCTGCTTGGTCAGCATATGCTCAGTGCTTTAGGAAGCATCTCAGAAACATTTGGATATGGAAAGTTCAATGTAAAGGAGCTTCCAACTGTAGCAGGAAGGAGATTTGGATCTGGTAGATTGATTTGCAAAAAATGGGGAACCAAAACAATTATCTTCTAAGGGCCAACCCTGGCTCCATTTCACAGTGTTCACAAAGCTGTGCGCCTCTTCCCTTCCTGTCCACTTTAACAAGGTGTGAACTCAAAAGGTTCAGAATACCATTTAAATGTTACCATCAAGCCTGATCTTTTTTTTTTTTCTTTTAAAAACAGTGATATTGCAGTTCCTCAACAATCCTGTGCACTGAATGAGGCAGGGGTCCTGGGGAAGAAATGTTTTTCTGTATTATTAAGGACAAATGGTGACAATTAAAATTGCATGGAACATATAGGACATTTTCTAACTTTTGAGTGCTTCATTTTTTAATCTTTTAATTTTCTTTTAATCTATATTGGTGGGGTTGTGGTGAGATTTTTTTTTTTGTTGGTTTCCAAGGCATTTTAATAGAGAAACAGGATTAAAGAAAGCAAAATAAATGATGTGTGACTATTAACTAAGCAGAAATAAGTGCTGGGCAACAGGATTCTCCAGTTGTATTCCTGGACCTGAGAAAGGGAGACTTGCTGCTAGCTAAAGCTGTATATGCAATATTTCGTCTCAAATGCCTTTTAGTTTAATGGATGAAACCTATGTTTCTGAATTACCCAAAGGGAAAAACCTGGTCTGCTACAATCAATAACAATTTTGCTGTTGTTTTCAGATGGTTCAGGATTTCAGAAGTAATTTTATGAAATCTCCATGAATTCTCTCTTACCTGATATGTAAGAGTGGGGCTGGAAGGAATGACACTTGTCTCTACATCCAAGAGTAAAAATCTAGGATATGCTCAGTAGTACAGAGAATTATTAATACCAGTCTTTGGAAGATACATGACTAGAACTCCAGTTCTCTTTGCCCAGTGCATTTTGCCCTGGGCCACAGAATATTTTTCTGGGGGAAAGAAGCAAAAGAATCCATTTTGCCTGTGCCAAGCTTAGAGTTATAATTCTATGAAGTTTCTAGGAAACTATGTGGGAGGCTCAGTAGTGCTGGGCACATATAAAGAGCAGCATGGCAAAAGTATGCAGTTTCAGAAATAATGAGCGTCATGCACATGTGCAAATTGTTTGGTTTTTTTTTTTCTGAGGCTTATTACTCATGATAAACCCAAATGGATTCTTGCAGGAACAGCAAATGGCACCTTTTTAACCACAAGATTCTTTCCATGAAAAATTTTAAGTTCCTACTGAAAAGCTGAAGGTAATAACACAGGGTTTGTAAAATTATGTACTTAGCCAAACCTACCTTCTTAGATGTGTTATGCATCAAGATTGCAGTACCTTCCATGTACACATCTGAACTGAATAGAGTATGCCTATTGTATAGTCACTAAATGTGATCCTTGTTTATTCTGTGACTGTATTGTTTACAAAATTTACTGTTGAAATAACCATGGGCCACATGTTCTTTCACTCAAATTATTTTTCTTGTCCTGATAGTGGAGAAGAAACCTTGAAGAACAGAATTTTTACTAAAGCAAATTCTGTGTTCAACTTTGAACATGCACTCTGAAAACTGTGATTTTACCAGTTAATTTTGTTATAAAGATGGTAAATAATTATTTGACCGATATTTATTTTAGCATAAATTCTGCAAGTGCATTTATCTCCCCCAAATTGCTTTCTACTTATATCTAGAAATGGAATTGTATATTTAACAATAGCCCATATAGGGAAACTATTTTTATATAATTTTTATTTTTAATCCATTATGAACATCAACAAATATGAAATGGCAGCAATATTTACAATTGTCTCGCCTCAGAAAATTACAACATCCAGAATTAACAGAACTTAAGGTCAGCTTGTTATTAAATTGTATTATTTGGTATACGTGGCAAGGTTTGGGGGAGGGGGGGGGCTGCAGGGGTGGCTTCTGTGACAAGAAGTCAGGGGCTGCCCTGTGCTGGACACAGACTGTTCCAGCCAGCTCAGCAATGGGCCTACCACAGGCCAAAGATAAGCCCATCAGTGAAACTGGTGGTGTCTCTCTGAAAACATATTTAAGAAAGGGCAAAATGCTGTCCAGCAGAGTGAAGAGTGAGGAAAAAAAAAAAAGCGTGAGAAACAACCCTGCAGACACCAAAGTCAGTGAAGGAGGGGGAGGACATACTCCAGGCTCCGGAGCAGAGATTCCCCTGCAGCCCATGGTGAAGACCATGGTGGAGTAGGCTCTCTTGAAAGGCCTGTGGAAGACATGCTGGAGCAGGTTTACCTGAAGGACTGCAGCCTGTGGAGATGACCCATGCTGGAGCAAGGGAAAAATGTGAGGAGGAAGGCATGGCAGAGAGGAACTGTTATGAACTGACTGCAACTCCCCGTTCCCTGTTCCCCCTGCGCTGCTTGGCACGGGGGAGGAGGTACAAGATTTGGGAATGAAGGAGTGAAGCTGAGCCTGGGGAAAAAAGGCAGGGGTGGGAAGGTGTTCTTAGTTTTGTCTTTGTTTCTCACCATCCTACTCTGGTTTTAATTGGCAATAAATTAAATTAATTTTCCCCAAGTCAAGTTTGTTTTGCCTGTGATGGTAACTGGTAAGTGATCTCCCTGTCCTTATCTTGACCCAAAAGCTTTTTCTTATTTTCTCCCTCTGTCCTGTTGAGGAGGGGGAGTGAGAGAGCAGCTTGGTGGGTGCTTGGCAACCGGCCAAGGTCAAACCACCACAGAAATACATGAGCCTTTGATTATAGTTGTAGAAAAAGAAAGCCATAATCAAGGTATACCAGAGCTATACAACTGAGAAATCAAAGGTGAAGGAAACAATATATAACACACTTCTTGAATTAAAAAAATATTCAGGACAGATGCCTATGACAAAAAATCTAGGCAATCTAAATTGAGTAATTGCTATAGCTTTGAGCTACATAAATCTTTCTCTTTAAGACTACATTATTCATTGCTATCCACACTGCCATCTCTCATTTGATACAGTATAAAGAATTCCTGGTGGTTTGTCAGATCAGTTTCAGTGAGGCTCATTCTCTATACAAGCTTAACAAAAAACAGCAGAGAGTAAAGAACCTGTCTTTTAGAACTTAAATCTTTGGCAGCAATTGCAGCAAAAAAAAAAAAAAACCCCAAACCTAAGCAACAACAAAATTCCTAGAGTTCTATCATAAAAAAATCCTCAAAGTTCTTGTAATAAACTGCGGTAAACATTAATTAAACTGTGACTATTTGACTCTAAGCTTGAATTCTATTTTTAAAAATCAATAACCCCAAATTCCCTCTGGTATAGAAAGAGGCCTGCTCTCCAGTTGACTGACTGGCTGTCATACAGTTTACAATATCTATGCTACACATAGCATGAACAATTGCTTCCTCCCATTACTGAACATAGTCTAAGAAAACATACTTCATTTAATTTTTCCAGGTTTAATTTTTTCATAAAATACTCAGAAAAATAAAGAGAAAAACCACAGCTATTGCTCTTAGGACTGCAATCTTTTTTTTTCGTTTTCTATTTCATGGCACCTTGTGCTTCATTTTAAGAATAAATAATATTTTTAGCAGCTTAAAATGTTTTTCTTTAATGCAACCCATGAAAACTGAATTTCTGAGAGGCTGAGTTCCCAGCAATGGTCCCCATCAATTATGATGATTCTTTAGAGTGTACACTGCACACAATTGTTAGCAGGAAAAGAATGTATTTGTTATCTAACTGGTTAAAACTGTTCCCACAATTTTGCCTCAGTGCAGTTTTATTTATTTCATTATAAGTGCCCTAATTCTACAAGAACTCTACAAGAATACATGTGAAATCTTTCCTCTGTGAGGTGCCTCACTGTGCCTATTTGGGTTTGGACCTAAGAATAATTCCTCTGGAGTGAAGCGAATCCTTCAAGGAGTAATATGATTTGATAGTTCATAAGAGGCATCTGAAAATATGAAATTATATAACTAATTTTCAGAAGCATTTTATAAAAATGTGTGAAGAAATGTACTCCTCAAATGCTGTCAGTAATGGTTATACTAGAATATTTTGGTATTTAATGTATTATAACTTTCTTAAGCAATTGCAATCAAGTGACTATTAATTTTCCATTATTCAACGCTACATTATCATCCCGCTCAGAGCATTATAAACATCAAGGAATCATTCATCTTGGAGCATTAGAATTATTTTTATAACTTTGGTATTTTTAAAAGGACCGCTGTATTTGATTTGAATGCATGTGGTAAAGAAACAAAACAAATGGTGGTTCTAAAATCATATATGTACCCATTTCAGTCTACAGTACTATTTTTTCTGGAAATACCCAAAATATAGTGACTCAGCTATTTTAAAATCAACTGCCTAAATTTGCATACAAACAAAAATTTTTGTATAAAGTGGCTTTTTGTTCCAAAGTTTCTAGTACTCAGCAGTTCCTATAGATGCCATTGTTCAGTGTTTCCACTAGAAGGTTTATGCTGTGTTTTCAGGAATCTCAGATTTCTTGTTCATGACAATGAAGATTTTTGGTGTCCACAAAAGATAAAATATTCAGTTACTTTACATTACTAGTAACTGGTATGTATTCTGTTCTGCAGTACTCTCTATACAAAGTAAATGTGCCTATATATGCGCTGGGTAAAAAACTGGCTCGCTGGGTAAAAAACTGGCTGGACGGCCGGGCCCAGAGAGTTGTGGTGAATGGAGTTCAATCCAGTTGGCGGCCGGTCACGAGCGGTGTTCCCCAGGGCTCAGTTTTGGGGCCGGTCTTGTTCAATATCTTTATCAATGATCTGGATGAGGGGATCGAGAGCACCCTCAGTAAGTTTGCAGACGACACCAAGTTGGGCAGGAGCGTTGATCTGCTCGAGGGTAGGAAGGCTCTGCAGAGGGACCTGGACAGGCTGGATCGATGGGCCGAGGCCAACTGTATGAGATTCAACGAGGCCAAGTGCCGGGTCCTGCACTTCGGCCACAACAACCCCATGCAGCGCTACAGGCTTGGGGAAGAGTGGCTGGAAAGCTGCCCAGCAGAGAAGGACCTGGGGGTGCTGGTTGACAGCCGGCTGAACATGAGCCGGCAGTGTGCCCAGGCGGCCAAGAAGGCCAATGGCATCCTGGCCTGTATCAGAAATAGTGTGGCCAGCAGGAGTAGGGAAGTGATCGTGCCCCTGTACTCGGCACTGGTGAGGCCGCACCTCGAATACTGTGTTCAGTTTTGGGCCCCTCACTACAAGAAGGACGTCGAGGTGCTGGAGCGTGTCCAGAGAAGGGCAACGAGGCTGGTGAAGGGTCTGGAGAACAAGTCTTATGAGGAGCGGCTGAGGGAACTGGGGTTGTTTAGCCTGGAGAAAAGGAGGCTGAGGGGAGACCTCATCACGCTCTACAACTGCCTGAAAGGAGGTTGTAGCGAGGTGGCTGTCAGTCTCTTTTCCCAAGTAACTAGCGATAGGACGAGAGGAAATGGCCTCAAGTTGCGCCAGGGGAGGTTTAGATTGGACGTGAGGAAAAATTTCTTTACTGAAAGAGCGGTTAAACATTGGAACAGGCTGCCCAGGGAAGTGGTTGAGTCCCCATCCCTGGAGGTATTTAAAAGACGTGTAGATGAGGCGCTTAGGGACATGGTTTAGTGGGCATGGTGGTGTTGGGTTGACGGTTGGACTCGATGATCTTAGAGGTCTTTTCCAACCTTAATGATTCTATGATTCTATGATTCTATGATTCTAAATTTTCCTTTTTGTCAGTGCTGTTTATGTATAAACATTTAATGAGGAGCAAGGGTTTGAACCTTTTCTTAAAATTGGGGTTACAGTAAACTTGTTTTTCAGGGATGAAACCCATGCACCTATAGCAATGTGTCTTCAACAATGCACAGTCAGCACTGTTCTCATTTTTCAGGCACCCCAGCACTCCAGAAGACTAAAGTTCAAAAAAGAAATGGTTAAACTCAATTGACATTGACTGATTTCAGGATCTGTGACCTGTCCAAAAGTCCAAAAGTGCTGAACTTGGAAAGTTCAAGAAAGGATTAATGCAAATGCTGTTTTACCTTGTAGACAGTTTCCCCCCCTCCCCTTCCTTGTTGCTGTAGAGATTCTTTCTTTACTCACATTTTAATTCAGTATTTTCTATTTGACTGTCTTGGGTTTGGTGGTGAATAGACTTTTCACTATTAATGCATATTGTTAAGGAAATGGCAGTACTATTCTTTGTGGTCTGCTAGATAAATTGTTTCTGGAGACTTGTATTGCTCTCAGTACATTAGAAGAAGGAATATTCAGCTGTCGTTTCTGATTTGTTTTTTAAAGTTAGTTTTGAGGGTTTCTTGTTGTTTCTTTTTTCCTTTTTTCACTGCTGTTTTGTTATGGTATTTTAATTCATTCCTTTCTCTTGCATGTATGTGTGTCTGTCTGCTTTCCCTCTTGTCTTCTCTTTGCCTGTGTGTCTGGGCCACATTTTATTGCACAATATCCCATACGTTAAGTTGAGATTGAATGTGGAGTGTGTGAGGACTTAGCCACTCTCAGGTTGAAGAGGGTGGGGAAGCCAGTTTTGACTTCAACACAAGGTGTCACCATCTGAATTATTGTTAGACCTGTGAACATGATCATCTGCTGCTACTGGAAAGAACTTCCATTGAACTTGAGATGGGACAGTCAAGATCTCCAACTTTTTTTTTTGTACGGCAGCTGGCAGGGAAAAGGTGTCAAAATACACAAGATGAACTTTCTTTGAAGTGATCTTGAGCCACAATCCATGAATCTTTAACTTTGAATCACACAAAAAAAAGTTAACTTTTGAACTCTAATCTGTATAGACATTAAAATGAATCTTTTTTAAAAACACAGCATACTAAATCTAGAAAGACATACAACCTGTCAGAAAAGATGCAGCTGAAACTATTTTTTTGTCTATGTCCATAGAATTTAAGATTACTTAATATGAATTTTGTGAGAATTTACTATACTGAGTAAAAGGGTTTCCATGCCTATGTAAAGCAGAGAACGTGACCTTTACACAGTCAGGATAATATCTGCAGATTGGCATAACACAAAATGTTATGATTTACAGTTTTACATTTGAGATTTCATGTTTATCACAGAATCACAGAATGGTTGACATCGGAAGGGACCTCAGCAATTTGTGCAGCAGGTTCTGCTTTGGGAGCTTCTGGACCTTCTGGGGATCATCAGAGAACACTTGGGAACCCTCTGAGAAACATGAGAGTGCCTGCTGCTGCCAGGTAAGGACAAGGTAAGGGGAGCCATAAGGATGTGGGCCTGAGGAAGCTCTAGCAGCTTCTAACAAGTGTGATCAGCTGCCCTTGACCCAGGGTGCCTGGAGCATTTGTTGTAGATGCCCCCAATTAGGGAGGGCCAAGCACCCTTTTAGCTGGCCTATATAAGCCAGGTCTAGTACACAGCTCCTAGAGGCAGTCAGCTGATGCTGTATTTTGTCGAGCAGGGTGCAAAGAAGGGTACCTCAACTGAATTTGTACTACTGTAACAGTCTCAGATATGGTGGTGACATGCCATAGGGCAGTTTCCCCAGCAGGTGTTGGGCAGCTGCCCCTGCCAGGATAGAGGCTTTGATACAGACAGAGCTTCAGATGGTGGATGCAGCCATCCAAGTCCCAGGCTGCAGGGAGTGCCTGGGGCGTCTTTCTGAGGCCAGGAGAGACATCCCTCTGTCCTGCAGGAGGTATGCTGACAAGTAGAAGAGATGGGAGGAAGTGAGCAGGCTGCGCAGCATCAGAGAAGATGAAAAGGAGATATACAGGATTTTCTGAGATGCAGCAACTTGCTGAGCCCTAGACCCCAACTGCAGTAGAGAAGCAGGCAGGCAGTATCTGCCCCTAATATTAAGGTAAGTGCAACCTCTGGAGAAGGTGAAGGATGGAAGCTGGAGATTTCTGGCACCAAAAGGAAGGCTCCTGCCCCCACCTAAATGTTTATAACTACAAAATAGGTTCACTGCCCTCAAAGCTGAAGAGGAGACAGATGTGCTTACAAAGAACCTGGTCCACCTGACTGTAAACCATGCAAGACCACCAGGAAGAAATGGTGAGTCATTGTAATGGGTGACTCCTGGCTGTGGGGGACAGCACCCATCTGCTGATCTGACCAATCATCTAGAGTGATTTGCTGCCTGCCAGGATCCAGGATGTTGTGGAGGGACTGCCGAAGGTCCGGCCCTCTGACTACTACCCGCTGCTGTTATTCCCTGTGGGCACCAATGATACTGCTAGAGGCAACCTGGACAGGATAATAAGTGACTACAGAGCTTTGGGGGCGATAGTCAAGGGCATGGGGGCCCAGATGGTGTTCTCCTCAACACTGTATGCGAGGGGGAAAGGTGTGAGGAGGAAGGTAATGATAATGCAGGTCAATATCCCTCCTGAATCCCTCCTGAGCGCAACGGACGCACCCATTTGCAGACTGGACCCTCTTTTCAGGGAATTTTGCTGCCTCCCTGGGGCCCGGATCAGGGATGTCATCAAACAACTGATGAGCTTAGTACAGCCTTTGGGCTATTACCCACTCCCGCTCTTTCATGTGGGTACTAATGATGTCGCAAGAAAAAGTCCAAGATTGATCAAAAGAGATTTCAGAGCCCTGGGAAGAATGTTAAAAGATTCAGGAGCACAGGTAGTGTTTTCCTGAGTCCTCCCAGTAATGGGAAGAGACATTGGAAGAAACAGGCGAGCCCAGGACATTGACACCTGGCTCCAGGACTGGTGCCTCCTCCAGAACTTTGTTTTTTATAACCATGGAAGAGTCTTCAAGGCACAAGGTATGCTGGGGCCTGACAGGATCCACCTGTCCCTTCTTAGCTCGTAAGCTGGCAGGACTGACTGAGAGGGCTTTAAACTAGAACCGATGGGGGAAGGGGATACCATCAGGAGAGCTGAAGGTAAGCCAAGGATTGGCATGGCATCCCCTGAGGGTGGCAATGCTAGTGGGAACATTTACGCTGCTCCAGGGAGCACTGAGGGCTTAGGAGCACATCTGAAATGCCTGTACACCAACACACGCAGTATGAGAAACAAACAGGGCAAACTGGAAGCGTTGGTCAGTTCCCAGAGCTATGATGTCATTGGTATTAGCAAGACTTGGTGGAATGAGTCCCACGACTGGAGTGCTGGGATGGAGGGCTATTGGCTGTTCAGGAAGGACAGGGAGGGCAGGCGAGGTGGAGGTGTCACACTCGGTATGTAAGGGAGAGGTTTGACTGTACAGCCCTTACAATTAGGGATGATGTGGTTGAGAGCCTCTGGGTGAGGATTAGGGGGACGGAAAACAAAGCAGATGTCGTTGTGGGTGTCTACTAACGATTGCCTAGCCAGGATGACAGCACTGATGAGTTATTCTGTAGGCAATTAGGAGAAATCTCTGGATCGGTAGCCCTTGTCCTTATGGGAGATTTCAACTTCCCAGTCATCCACTAGGAATACCATACTGCTGTGACGAGCATGTCTTGGAAATTCCTGAAGTTTGTGGGAGATAACTTCTTGTCACAAGTACTCAAGTGAGCCAACTAGGACAGATGCCCTCCTAGACTTGTTGTTTGTGAATAGAGAAGGACTCGTGGGAGATGTGATGGTAGGTGGCTGTCTTGGCCACAGTGATCACGAAATGGCTGAGTTTAAAATTTTCGGTGCAATGAGAAAAAAGGTCAGCAGAGTTGCTACCCTGGACTTCAGGAGAGCAAACTCCAAGCTATTCAGGGAGCTACTTAGCAGTGTCCCCTGGGAATCTGCTTTTGAGGGCTTAGGAGTCCACGAGTGCTGGTCAGTTTTTAAGAACCACCTTTTAGAAGCACAGGAGCAGGCAATCCCATTGTGTCGAAAGTCAAGTAAGCGGGGCAGAAGACCAGCTTGGCTGAACAGGGAACTCCTCGTGGAGCTCAAGAGGAAAAAGAAATGGTACGATCTCTGGAAGCAAGGTCACGCTTCGCAGGAAGATTACAGAGCCATGGTTCGCATGTGTAGGGAGAAGACACAAAAGACCAAAGCTGAACTAGAGTTGAAACTGGTCAGTGTTGTGTCAGACAACAAGAAAGGCTTTTTTAAGTATGTTAATAGCAAGAGGAGGTCTAAGGAAAACATTGGACCGATACTTGTTGAAGATGGTCACCTGACAAATAGGGATGAAGAAAAAGCAGAGGCATTCAATGCTTCTTTTTTTGCCTCAGTCTTTAATAATACTGATAGAACTTGGGCTGCCCGGTCCTCTGAGCCGGAGGACCACGACTGTGGGAACAGTGACTTTCCATTTGTGGACGCTGAAATTGTAAGGGACCAGCTGTATCCGTTGAATGTTCACAAGTCCATGGGGCCTGATGGGATTCATCCCAGAGTACTGAAGGAGTTAGCGAGTGTTACGGCAGGACCCCTCTCGATCATCTACCAAAGGTCTTGGGAGTCTGGGGAGGTCCCTGCTGACTGGAAGCTAGCCAACGTTATTCCAATTTATAAGAAGGGTGTGAGGAAACTACCCAGGAAACTACAGACCTGTTAGTCTAGCCTCAGTTCCTGGAAAACTTATGGAGAAGATCATACTGGGTGCTCTTGAAAGGCATTTAAGGGACAATGCAATCATCAGGCACAGCCAACATGGGTTCATGAAGGGAAAGTCCTGCCTAAACTAATTTGATATCCTTCTACAATAAGGTCACCCGCCTAGTGGATGAAGGGAAGGCGGTGGATGTAGTTTTTTCTGGATTTTAGTAAGGCTTTTGCTACTGTCCCTCACAGCATCCTTCTGGACAAGTTGTCCAACTGTGAGATGAGCAGGTACACGGTGCATTGGGTGAAGAACTGGCTGAAGGGCAGGGCTCAAAGGGTTGTAGTGAATGGGGCTACATCTGGCTGGCGACCAGTCACCAGCCGTGTTCCTCAGGGCTCAATTCTAGGGCCAGTTCTGTTCAATATTTTGATCAATGATCTGGATGCAGGACTTGAATGCACCCTTAGCAAGTTCGCTGATGATACCAAACTGGGAGGTGCTGTTGACTCTCTTGAGGGACAGGAGGCCTTGCAGAGGGATCTGGACAGATTGGAGCATTGGCCAATTGTTAATGGCATGAAATTTAACAAGACCAAATACCTGGGACAGAGTAATGCCGGGCACAAGTATAAATTGGGAGAGGAGTGGCTGGGGAGCAGCCCTGCAGAAAGGGATCTGGGGGTGCAGGTTGGCAGCAGGCTCAACAGGAGTCAGCAGTGTGCCCTGGCAGCCAAGAGGGCAAACCGCATCCTGGGGGTGCATCAAACACACTATAACCAGCCAGTCAAAAGAAGTGATTGTCCCGCTGTATTCAGCGTTGGTGCAGCCTCACCTTGAGTACCGTGTGCAGTTCTGGGCCCCACAATTTAAGAAGGCTGTTAAGGTACTTGAATGTGCCCAGAGGAGGGCAACAAAGCTGGTGAAAGGGCTGGAAGGCATGTCCTATGAGGAGTGGCTAAGGACTCTGGGGTTGTCTAGTTTGGAGAAAAGGAGGCTGAGGGGCGACCTCATTGCTCTCTACAGCTTCCTGAGGAGGGCAAGTGGAGAGGGAGGTGCTGATCTCTTCTCCCTGATATCCTGTGACAGGACACGGGGTGTATTGGGTTTGTGTGGCCAGGTTTTGGTAGCGGGGGGGGGCTACACGGATGGCTTCTGTGAGAAGCTGCTAGAAGCTTCCCCTATGTCCGATAGAGCCAATGCCAGCCGGCTCCAAGATGGACCCGCTGCTGGCCAAGGCTGAGCCAATCAGCAACAGTGGTAGCTCCTCTGTGGTAACATTTAAGAAGGGGAAAATGTTGCTGTGCAGCTGCAAGCAGAAGAGAGGAGTGAGACTACGTGAGAGAAACAGCTATGCAGACACCAAGGTCAGCGAAGAAGGAGGGGGAGGAGATACTCCAGGCGCTGGAGCAGAGATTCCCCTGCAGCCTGTGGTGAAGACCATGGTGACGCATGCTGTCCCCCTGCAGCCCATGGAGGTTAACGGTGGAGTAGATATCCACCTGCAACCCATAGAGGACCCCACGCTGGAGCAGGTGGATGCGCCCGAAGGAGGCTGTGACCCTGTGGGAAGCCCGCGCTGGAGCAGGCTCCTGGCAGGACCCGTGGCCCCGTGGAGAGAGGAGCCCATGCTGGAGCATGTTTGCTGGCAGGACTTGTGTCCCGGCGGGGGACCCATGCTGGAGCAGTCTGTTCCTGAAGGACTGTACCCTGTGGAAGGGACCTACACAGGAGCAGTTCGTGAAGAACTCCAGCCCGTGGGAAGGACTCACGTTGGAGAAGTTCGTGGAGGACTGTCTCCCATGGGAGGGACCACACGCTGGAGCAGGAGAAGAGAGTCCTCCCCCTGAGGAGGAAGGAGTGGCAGAGACAACGTGTGATAAACTGACCACAACCCCCATTCCCTGTCCCCCTGCGCTGCTCGGGGGGAGGAGTTAGAGAATTTGGGAGTAAAGTTGAGCCCGGGAAGAAAGGAGGGGTTGGCGGAAGGTGTTTTAAGATTTATTTTTTATTTTCTCATTACCCTACTCTGATTTGATTTGTAATAAATTAAATTAATTTTCCCCAAGTCGAGTCTGTTTTGCCCGTGATGCTAATTGGTGAATGATCTCTCCCTGTCCTTTTCTCGATCCACGAGTCTTTTGTTATATTTTCTCTCCCCTGTCCAGTTGAGGAGGGGAGTGATAGAGCAGCTTTGGTGGGCACCTGGCATCCAGCCAGGGTCAACCCACCACACATGGGAATGATTCAAAGCTTCGTCAGAGGAGGTTCAGACTAGATATTAGGTAACATTTCTTTACGAAGAGGGTGGTCAAACACTGGAACAGGCTTCCTAAAGATGTGGTTGATGCCCCATGCCTTGCATTGTTTAAGAGGTGTTTGGACAATGCCCTTAATAATATGCTTTAACTTTTGATCAGCCCTGAAGTGGTCAGGCAGTTGGACTAGATGATCGTTGTAGGTCCCTTCCAACTGAACGATTCTATTCTAATTGTCTGTGGAACTGGTGTTGGCAACAATGTTTTTTGGTTTCTATGACAATGGGACCCTGTTTGAGGCTCAGTGTCTGCTTGGGAGAGATGGAATCCACCTCACTAAGAAGGGCAAAGATATCTTTGCCACTAAGATGGCTGGCCTTGTAAGGAGGTCTTTAAACTAAGAATGATGGGGAGGGACAGAGTTACCAGCAGCCCTTTTAATTGGCAATAAATTAAATTTGTGGAAGGAGCCACACTGGAGCAGGGGAAAAGAGTGAGGAGGAAGGAGTGGCAGAGAACTGTTATGAACTGACTGCATTGTGCCATTCCCCCCTGCACCGATGGGGAGGGTAGAGGAATTGAGAGTGAAGTTGAGCCTGGGAAAGCAGGGGGTGGGGAGAAGGTGTTCCTTTACTTTTTCTCTTTTTTTTGCTCACCATCCTACTCTGTTTTTAATTGGCAATAAATTAAATTAATTTTCCCTGAGTGGTGTCTGTTTTGCCCATGATGGTAATTGGTAAGTGATCTCCCTGTCTTTGTCTTGACCTATGAGCTTTTCTATCTTGTTTTCTGCCCCTGTCCTGTTGAGGAGGGGGAGTGAGAGACTGGCTGGGGGCATCTGGCAGCCAAGGCCAACTCACCATAGGCTGATACCTGAGCTCGAGGTCGGGGGGGGGGGGGAGATGGTTAAAGTGCCAAAGCTTAGCTCCCCAGATCGTTTATGCTTGAGGGATGGAAAAATCTCTGTGCGACAAACCTCTCCCCCACCCCAAAACCCAGCCACCACCTTTCCCTGTCACACACACCCCCCCCCCCCTTGACCTCCAGTTTGGGCCCAAGAAGGGATTATTTTTAGGATATCCGAGGCTTTTATTTGGATGAAAAAAACCCAAACAAACAAAAATCCTTCAGCACGGATTTAGGAATCTCCCACTTGTACAGAGGTGGTTGTGGGGAGGGAGGATATAGGATACAACAAGGCACTGTCTCCATGAAAACACCACAGGGAACAGCAGTAGCTAGCTACCTTATTGCAGGGCTAGGCAAGGGAAAGTGCATTTTACAAAGCAAAGTACGGAGGGTGTGTGTGCATGAGTATGAAACCCGTGATATGGCTTTGAGATGGCAAAGGCGATGCCCGGCAAATTTGCAGCACCCTTCCTGCCCGACGACAGACAGAAGCAGTTCGGTCTCGGTGGCTGCAGCAACCGCTGGCAGGGCGGAGAGCCCTGCGCCCCCTAGCGTCCCCCCAGCTGCCAGCGCAGGGCCTCTGTCTCTACCGGGGAGAGGGCTGCGGGAGGCCACCCTCCCCCAGGGGCAGACATTTCTGCATGATACTCAGGAAGCGGGCTGGCAGCTTTAGGAACCGGGATGAAGCCTCCTATCTAAAGACCTGGGGTGCCTGTCTGCACCTCCTACTCACCCCAAGCACTTTGATCACTTTGTGACTGTCTCACTGTCACTTTTGGGGTGACCCCACTCCAACCTTTGGCATCTTCCACCTCCTGTCCATCAAACCTGGATCCAAGAAACCCAACCAACCATCCTTCTGCCAAGCTCTTCTGTGGGTTACCTCCAGCTCCTCACCCCAGTGTCTAAGTGCATCACAAACAGCAGTTCATTTATTTGCACATGCACCCCTCTAAGATAAAGAGAGCATTATCCTCATGTTGCCAGATAGGCAACTGGAGTGAAGGAAATAAATGTAAGAATATCAACTAAGTTTGAGTGCCTTGTTTGAGACAATTAAGACCCTATTTCCCTTTAGGTGGAATTCCCTGTCTTCAAGTACTGCACAGTAATGCAAATGGACAAGAGTCTAGATTAAGACTGCAGAAGCAACCTTAATTCTTAATTGTATAACATGCTTAATGCTGTTCATGCATTGCTATCATAGCTCTACATTTTAATTTTTAATTAAGCAAACTAAAAAAACCCAATTCTGTAGCATTATCCTGACAAGCTTACTAGCAGGAATACTACCTGCAGGGATACTGCATAACCGTTCCAGAGGGTTTCAAATTACTTGCAGTCTAAGCTTTGCTCTATGTGCTGAATAATGTCATCTCGTCTCTGAGGAGATATTTTGTTTGTTGATAATTGCTTGTTTTTTCCCCCCTAACTTATTTTACACAGCTCAAATCTTACCTTATTTGGATGTTTATAATTCAGCAGCAGCCTTACTATTTACCATAGCCATGAAACTAAACTCTAAAAGACAGACAGGTTGGCAGTGACAGCAGAAAAGTTAACACCAGGACACCATGGGCCTGACACAACACAGCCCCCTGGACCAAGAACAGAGTCTGGAATTCCTGATCTCCAGTTTGCCTTAAAGAGTTGTAACTAGCACAGCTGTGCAGCCCACTGTAACAATGGGCATAAGCTCCTATTTCAGTCATTAAATGAAGCAGTAATCAACAATTACTACTGAAGTTCAAATAACAGACACTTAGACACTTGGACTGAAGGCATTATATTCCTTTAAAATTCTGCTTTTAACACATGCGAACAGAGGAAAGTGATTAACAAGAATAACAAAACATGACAATAAGAAAGGATGAAAGAATTGGATTTGTTGAGTCTTGAAAAGGAAAGCTTAAGGAGAGTTGTGGTAGAGCTCAAGCACAGATTTACTAGTGATGGGAAGAAGAGAGAGACATGACAGGCAATCTTTAAATGTGGCCATCCCTAACACTTCCTATACTTTCAGATTGAGTAGTTGTCTGGGAATTTGTCCTGCATCTCTGAGAACTGAAGCACATGTGGCATGTTGAGAAAGGGCAGGTAGGGCAGAGGTGGCTTTAGTCACTCCTGCTGTTGTAGGAGCCAAATTAGTATAGCCCCTAGCTCTGAAAAGTTATGTCAAAATCTATGTTAGTCCTCCCAGTGCCACTTATGGCCAGTGTGTCTTGCATTCTTTTCTGTAATTTCATTCTCATCATAACCCTATGCTTGAATAATGATGCTATGTGGAATAGCTCTTCAGTCAATTTGGGTCAGCTGTCCTGGCTGTGTCCCCTCCCAACCTCTTGCCCACCCCCCAGCCTACTCGTTGTGGGGGCAGAGAGAGAAACAGAGAAGGCCTTGGCGCTGTGCAAGCACTGTTCAGCAATAGCTAAAACATTAGTGTGTTATCAGCACTGTTTTGGTCACAAATCCAAAACACAGCACCATGCAGACTGCTGTGAAGAAAATTAACTCCATTCCAGCCAGACCCAGTACAAACCATTTTATAGCATGTCACGGGAACTGGATCCTTGGTTGTGTAACTGAATGCTGGTAGACTTAGAACCTATAGGGGTTTTGCATATCATCCATTCATGCCATATCCAAAATGTAAAGACATGATAAATGTAAGTGCATACTTGCATTAGTCATTATTACATAACATATGTAATATTAAAATGTGTCAGATTTAAAATTTGCAACTTTTGCTTTTTATGCCTGGGTTACTTTTTGTTGAAACAGTTGTTGAAATCCGAAGACCACAATTGTTGAAATGCAAATGTACCACTACTAACTGCATATCATATTTACCGCCAAATCTTTCATTATGTCAACAGCAAGCGGTCCAAAACTATTTCCATAGATGAAAATATGGAACCGAACCCAACAGGAGACTTTTATCCTTCTCCAAATTCACCAGCTGCTGGGAGTCGGACGTGGCATGAAAGAGATCCAGGTGAGTATTATGGGACCATTTTGCCCCAAAGTTTTGAAACATCTAATAAATCTCCACATCTACCTCTCAGTTATTGCAATAAAATGCTCCTTTTAAATGATGCTTTCTAAGATAATCTTGTTTTTTCTATGTAGTATATTTGTTGAGGTTTTTTTAACGTAATTAAAGAAACAGCAATCAAAGGTGCATAGTATGAAAAGTCACATAACTTTTTCCACCTGGTTGACTGTAATACTGTTATCAAAATATTGCAAATGAATCACAGAATGGTTGAGATTGTCAGGGACCTCCGGAGGTCATCTGGTCCAACCCCCCCTGCTCAAGTAGGGCCACTTAGAGCCAGTTGCCCAGGACCGTGTCCTGATGTTCAGACAGAACCTCCTGTGTTTCACATTGTGCCCATTGCCTCTGGTCACTGGGCACCACTGAAAAGAGCCTGGATCCGTCTTCTTTGCACCCTCCCTTCAGGTATTTCTAGACATGGATAAGATCCCCCCCGAGCCTTCTCTTCTCCAGGCTAAACAGTCCTAGCTCTCAGCCTTTCCTCATAGGAGAGATGCTCCAGTCCCTTCAATCATCTTCGTGGCCCTTCTCTGGACTCTCTCCAGTATGTCCATTATCTCTCTTGTACTGGGGAGCCCAGAACTGGACACAGGACTCCAGGTGTGGCCTCACCAGTGCTGAGTAGAGGGGAAGGATCACCTCCCTCGACCTGCTGGCAACACTCCTCCTAAGGCAGCACAGGATACAATTGGTCTTCTTTGCGGCAAGGGCACATTGCTGGCTCATGTTCAACATGGTGTCCACCTAGACCCCCAGGTCCTTTTCTGCAAAGCTGCTTTCCAGCCAGGAGGCCCCCAGCATATATTGGTGCATGAGGTTGTTCCTCCCCAGGTGCAGGACTTTGCACTTCCTCTTACTGAAATGTATGAGGTTCCTGTCAGCCCATTTCTGCAGCCTGTCGAGGTCCCTCTGGATGGCAGCACCACCCTCTGGCGTATCCGCCACTCCTCCCAGTTTTGTGTCATCAGCAAACTTGCTGAGGGTATACTCTGCCCCCTCATCCAGATCATTAATGAAGATGTTGAACAGGACTGGACCCAGTATTGACCCCTGGGGTCCACCGCTATTCACTGGCCTCCAACTAGACTTTGTGCCACTGATCACCACCCTCTGGACCTGGCCATTCAGTCAGTTTTTCAACCCACCTTACTCTCCTCATCCAGCCCATACATCAACAACTTCTCTGTGAGGATCTTATGGAAGACAGTGTCAAAGGCCTTACTGAAGTCCAGGTAGACAATATCCACTGCTCTCCCCTCATCTACCAGGCCAGTCGCTTCATCATAGAAGTTTATCAGGTTGGTCAAACATGAGGCAAAATAACTTTAAATAGACTAGCCTGAACTGAGAGACTGGATCCAAACATCCCTAGGTGTTGGGAAGTTCAGGTTTCAATCCAAGCAGCACAGTTCAGGATAAACTTTGTTGATGAGACCTTAAGAAATAAACCTGCTGCTGTTCTTTAGCTACGATTTTGTGTAAGGAAAGCTTAACTCAGGAGACTGACACTTTTGCAGATTGCTAGCCAAACAAACACTCAGAGCACAGCCAGCTTTCAGTCGAGTGCTATCCTGGGCAAGATGGAATTTTGAAAAAAAAGAAAGTAATTGTTCTATTAATGGATACAGACAATTAAACAATTTAGCTAATTTACAGTTTGTACTTATGCACACTATATCTTATGTATCTGTATCCCAGTCTCATGAGTAATATGAGAACTAATTCTAAAGTTCACACATTTGCCAAGTTCCAACTAAACATTGCCATCTACTGTTGGAATTAAAATAAACATTGATACAAAAGGGTATAACTAGTGCTTTAACTGGGAAAGAACTCGGTGGATATTTGGGTTCTATTGTTTTGATACACAAGGGATTTTTCTGTTAGACTGGACGGGCAATAATACATCTGGAAATCTTCCTGTATGTCAGTGGGAGAATAGAGTTCATTGTCTGCATGATCTCATTGTGCTTATTTTTCAACTTATAAAAATGTTTTCATAATTTCCAGATCCGGTATTTATGGTACTTATCATATCTGATAAGTATATCAGATATACTTATACCCCTCCCTTCTTCCCGGGTTCAACTTCACTCACGATTTTCTCTACTTCCTCCCCCCCAGCAGCACAGGGGGACAGGGAATGGGGGTTGTGGTCAGTTCATCACACATTGTCTCTGCTGCTCCTTTCTCCTCATGGGGAGGACTCCTCACACTCTTCCCCTGCTCCAGCGTGGGTTCCTTCCATGGGGTGCAGTCCTTCAGGAACAGACTGCTCCAGTGTGGGTCCCCCACGGGGTCACAAGTTCTGCCAGAAAACCTGCTCCAGCGCGGGCTCTCCATGGGGTCACAGCCTCCTTCAGGGCACATCCACCTCCTCCAGCGTGGGGTCCTCCAGGGGCTGCAGGTGGATATCTGCTCCACCATTAACCTCCAGGGGCTGCAGGGGGACAGCCTGCCTCACCGTGGTCTTCACCACAGGCTGCAGGGGAATATCTGCTCTGGCGCCTGGAGCACCTCCTCCCCCTCCTTCTTCACTGACCTTGGTGCCTGCAGAGTTGTTTCACATATTCTCACTCCTCTCTTCTGGCTACAGTTGCTCTTGCACAGCAGTTTTTCCCCCTTCTTAAATATGGTATCACAGAGGCGCTACACTGTTGCTGATTGGCTCGGCCTTGGCCAGCAGCGGGTCCATCTTGGAGCCGGCTGGCATTGGCTCCACTGGACATAGGGGAAGCTTCTAGCAGCTTCTCACAGCAGCTACCCCTGTAGCCCCCCCACTACAAAAACCTTGCCATGCGAATCAAATACACTGCTTCCAGAGGGAACTCAAAGCTGGAAAATCAAAGTTAGAGTCTTCCAAACTGTAAACAATTTTCACAGGGCACATCCAAAGCATACACAGATAGACAAGGAGACAGACGGAGACATAGTTCCCCGTTTGTCTCAGAAGGGGCTTTAAGATTCATTTAACACTGTGCGAAGAGGGATAAATACTCTGTCAACGTGTATTAATCTGCTTAGCTACAGCACAGGGACATGAAACTTTTACTTGTGCGCTGTTCAATAGAGACAGCAGAAAAGCCACAAGATAGAAGAGAAAACAGCAGGAGGTAAAAGGTGAGCAGACCCTGAGCCGATTTACGGTCGGATTAGTACCATAACTAATTAATTAATTGCAGAGCACAGGGTTGTTTAGCAAATATATAAACTCTGTCTGAAAATAGTTATGTGCTTGTGTTCACATAGGGATCACATATGTGTGTCTATATACACACTGTGCACATATGGCTATATGTAAATCCTTGTTCACCATGTGTGTGCAGAATTTCTGAATCTAGGCTTATATAATATATCTGAGTACGAGCGTAGTAAGATAGAGTGTGGGATTTGGATATATTCATTCACCTCTATTGGCTTACATAGGTATACTTTTGTGTATGGTTTGTCTCCATGTGGTTGATGTATAAGTATGTGTGCATCTCTATCACGTTTTATTAAATGCACTTAATCCCACTCGGTGGTTCACAGTTCAATAACGACTAACCTGAAAACTTTAATGCTGGCTCTGAAATAGCAAACTCTAATTAGAGCTACAGAAGGTGCCTCAAATAAGAAGCCCTCGAAGAGTGGTGCAGATTTGAGTTTTGGGAGAGACATTGTTTTCCTGCTACTCTGGAAGGGAAGGGCACAAATGGATGAAGTGAAATCATTGCTGCACTGAGCTCAGGCAGTGCTCAAGAGGTCAAAAGGCTTTCTCCTCCTCCAGCCCAGACCTTTTTCACCCACTCACCTGCCCAGCCTGATTTACAACACACACACACACACTCTCTCTCTCTCTCTCTCTCTCTCTGTCCCTGCCGCCTGATGCAGTCAGGTGCAACTCAGTGTTCTGCATCTAACTCTGGAACCGGGGACCTGCTTCCCCTCTCTCTGCCCTGTGGCCCCTGTCACCCTCTCCGCCACCAGGACTCCGAGCAGTGTCATATCCCGCGTATAAATCACCAAGAACAAGTTGCAGACTAATTTCCTTCAGGGAAAAATAAACAAGTGAAAATAAATAAAAGAATCCAACTTTATTGCTCTTTTAGCACAGAGAGATGTCATGTCACTGTTTATGAAAAAGGGGGGGTGTGTGGGAGACTGTACATTAAAGAATCACGATCGTCTCACTGACAAGTCATTATGCCTTTATTCCCCACCAATTAACCACACTTCGTGGAGCTGCTGCTAACAGTTAAATTGAGCTTAAAAGTAAGGGATCCCCTTGCGTACGGACCTGTGCTCTGGCTGGGAAGGTCCCCTCAAACTGCCACGAAAACGCCGCGGGCACCTGCTGCGCCGGGTCAGCCCCGGGGAGGGGGCCGAGCCGGGCCGGGAGCCCCGGGAAGCCCCGGGGAGCGGCAGGCAGGTGCACGCAGGCGGGCATGGCGGCGCAGGACTGCGAAGTGGGTCCGCGTCCTCACTCGGACACAGCGGGGCAGCATGTAAAGCTTCGGCCCAGGGATGCTCCTTCAAAGTGCGGGGGGGGGGGGTGGAACTCGTCGTTAGGCAGGCAACCTTTCGGAGGCAGAGGCAAAAACGAGCTTTCCTTGTCTGAGTCGAGGTTTCGTGCCCAGGAAGAGAGGAAGGGGAAGCGCTGGGAAAGTCGGGCTTCCCTGGCTGGGGACACTCCTGGCCGTCGCCAGCCGCCGTGCTTCCCAGAAGGAGCAGCAGTTCCTACAGGGCGCTCCGGATTCTCACTGACATAAATTATGGCGATCCAGCAGGAATTTCACACTGCTTGCGAATTATTTTTTTTTCTCAGAGGTACACACACCATGCTGAAGCCCTGATTCATAGCAGTCCAGCAAACAATTCTGTTTATCTCCTTAGAATAGCAATTTTATGCGCCATAATGCGATATATATATATACACACATACACACCAATGAATGTGCATAGAGAGCTCTGAGTTCACATGAATGCATACATTAAAACGTTACCTTCCCTACCTGTGTCTTTTCTTAGCTCGTTCGAACAAAAGGCACCCCGGATTCTTTTAGCAAGACTGAATTAATTCCAAATATTTGGTACATGAACTTAGCAAACCTAAAAGCCTAAATAATTTTCCATAGTAATCCAATTAAAATATTTCTAAACCAATTTTTTGGAAAAAAATAGTACAAAGATAAACAGGAAAATCGTTTTTATGACAGTAATTTATTGCACTAGTTTGGTCTACAGAATGAGGCTTTCTTCACTTAGAGATGACTACTTCCCCACCCCCAGTCGCAAACATACTCTAGCATATATGTGGCTTGTTGGGGTTTTTTAATATATATTTTCTTGAAGGACTATCATCCAGGACCAAATCTCGCCCTTAACGCACCAAAGAAGGGAGTTTGGTTGCTTAGAAGTACCCTAGACTTTTTAAAGTGCTAATACATTTATTGTCTCTTTTCCGAAGCCCATCCAGAATAACTGCCACATATTTTCTAAATGGATGATAGTTTTGTGAGCAATAAAGCAATTATCCATTGCTGGAGCTGACAGTTCCTCCAACTAAACTCCAACTATTAGCTAATTAGAAAAGTTCAATTAGTGAAGGCTCAGTGATTTATAAATATTTGTCCACTATGATGAGCCAGTTTGTTAAAACAGTAATTCCTCAGCCAGTTTATCCAAATGGGAGAGCAAGGGCAGTGAGGAGTCGGAAGGAAGGCAGATGGAAGAGAGAAATGAGGAGGTTGATACGGCTAAATAATTCTTATTCCTTTTCCACTCAATCTCCGCATTTAGGGACAGCCTAGATGACCCTCCCTATTCATTAAACGAGCCTGTGTCCGTGCCCCCCCCCCCGTCTCTGTCTGGGGACACGGTGCCCCGCTGCCCCTTCCTACAGCACTGCAGTAACTCCAGCCCCTTTTGGTGGCGGCAGAGGACGGGGAAAGGTTTGTGGTCAGAAGAGACTTTTTCTGTCAGTCATTGAAACTACCTCGTCCTTGAAGGGGGAAAAAATTAAAAGGTGGTCCAGGCTCAGGACTTGTGCACAGTGTATGGAAAAAAAATGTGTTAAAGATCGGCTTGACGCCCCACCGGACCTTCAAAATACATACCGGCTGAATTTCTTCTAATTAATTTAATCGTTATTGGACTGGGTTTCTTCTTGCCATCTACTCACCAGAATTCCCAGCAAAACATATCACGGGGGGCGGGGTTCTGTGGCGACGACGACACTGTTTAGTCTTTCATTTGAACTACAGACTTTCGCGGGTATTTAGCAGGGAGACACTCTAAGGAATTTGAAGTAGGTCTCTTAAATCAAGATTTCTGCCCAGGGTTTGAGCTGGTTCTGGAGTGGAAAATATTTGTCTGTTGGGATGGGAACTTGTAGCCTTAGCAACAAAGTACTCAAAGGAATTTACAGTGAAAGCATCCTAGACTAGGAGAGAAATGCCAATTTCTGAGTGGCTAGGAGGGGAAGAGATAGTGCCCTAGCTTGAATCGCGAGGTCTTTAGCCTCTAGAACAAAGCTTTTTCTATTTGCCAGTGGCCCCCAATTTTGTCTGCCTCTTTTTTTTTCCGCTTAAGCCTCCAAAAAAATAATAAGCAGCCATGATGACCACCGTGTGAGAAAGAAAACCACACGTACCTCCTGTTTTAGTTTGTGCATTAGTCAGGCTCAAGGAATTCTGGTATCAATAAGCTGAAGTTAATTGCCCAAGTCGAGGGAAGCAGCTAATATGCATTGCTGGAAGCGCAGCTCCAGTCCCAAAGATATCTTGTTCCAACTGCCGGAGCTATCTCCAGCTGAGATAGTGTCCTGACAAAATTAATAAGCAGTGGCCTGTATATAAATAATCAAAACCTGGGAATTGCGAGTAAGAGTTAAAATAATTATTGGCCACCTATATGTGCTATATCCACAGCCACGTTCACATTCCTCGGAGTATGAGTCCATTGAGAAGGATCATTACACGTTTAGCCATTAGGGGTCTTTATGGCACAGACTTCCCAGCCTCTGCTTATATCCAGGTAGGACCCTGCCATGTGGGAGGCGAGCTGAACACCACCCCGAGCCCACAGGGTGCGCGGACGGGGGGCACGCCTGTGCAAAAGCATGCCTATGCAGGTGTGCAGTATACGCGCAATGGCACACGTCTGGCTCTGGGGCCGCCCGCAAGCAGGTCCGTGCATTTGTGCATACACACACGCACACTTCCAGCTATGCAGTTCTACAGTAAAAGCATTTTCGTTGCTCCCGGAGCCTTTTTTTTTTCATTGCGAGCAATTAGATGGTGTCTATTCAAAGTTGCTGATCCAGAGAGAAAATAGGAATAGATAAAAGAATATTTCAAGTGACCTTCTCATCCCTTTCACACCAACCTGAGCCCCAGAATAGCCAATGATCAACTCAGACAAAAGCCCTTTCCTTTTCCCTTTTAGCTTCAGAAGATTCAGTGCGAGGAGTTAACAATAAAATATATAACTCTAGCCCCATTTGGTAAGATCATGCAATTTTGTATACCTTATTAAAGACACCATTGGATATGCCCAGGCTTCACCTCTACAAACGTGTAAATAAAAAAGCCTTCGCATGGTAAAGTACATAAGCAATTACAGCTTTCGTGTTGGGCTGGACATAACATTTGTTATGTTTATTCTATTTCATTTAAACTTTACCTAAAGCGCATCCTCATCCTCCCAACATAGATAGAATAGACTGTAATAAGCATATCTTACTACTGACAGTTTAAGTGAAAATGCTAAAGTTTATTGCTTAGATCAACTTCTGATGAGGTAAATATGAGTATAGCGTTACTGTTGTTACCAGCCGCACTGCTGCATTTCCTGAGCAAAATACTTTTACACTATTTTATCTTAGAGGTAGGGGGGAAAAGTGACATTAAATACTTAAACGTATTCGAGCAATCTTTAGTCTGTGGAAAGTCCAACTTAAATCTACTTCTGATGGACCTAATCCCTATAGTAATAGAAATAGTATCTTTGATGGGTAACTATTAAGGAAATGATTGTATAGTACAGTGGATTATATTTTCAGGACAATCTAACAACTTTCAAACTCGTTTTCAAACGTCAACTCCTCATCCAAAGCTCTAGCCCAATTCAGAATAATAAATAATACCAAATTAATCCCTAACAGAAGTTGATGGTTTAAAATACAGTCAGACGTGTTTCAATGCAAAGCCTTCTGTTAATGGCTTTTGTACACTTTTGTTTCAGCGCTTAGATCACCGCAGCTTCATTTGTGCTGAAAGTAAATATTTGGTCCTGGATTTACTAGTGTGTTGAAAATGGTTCCCAGATTTGCCTTATATAGGAAGATTTGATTTGCATTAAGATGTTGTTAGTTTCTTTTCCTGGAGCTTACTTGGGAATTGACGTGCTTCTTTATACTGTTAGATAAGTGGCCTTCAGTTTGGGTGCTTTCTATCCCCATCCTACACAGATGCTTTTTTACCTTCAGGCACAGACTTTTTTTTTTTTTTTTTTTTTTTAGGCAGACTTCAGATGCTCAGGCGTTTGTGTTTGGATGAATGGAGAGTGCAAAATTGTGATTCAGCGCCCTGCTTTCAGTTTGGCACTGCATCCCAATACTTTTGAGCGCTAACAAATGACAAACCCCGGCCCAGAGTGGCCCTGCTGCTGGGGAGGCTGCCGGGATGGCAGAATGCCTTACCCGGGAAGGGGGAGGGGGGGGCACGACGCTGTCATGCTGCTTTATGCCAATCCCATCTAAAATAATTCAAATGAGTTCAGGCAGGGAAGCGGCAGTATGTGTGGAGGAGAGGTGGTCATGCCTATCGCTGTGCCGAAGTTTAAGCACGTGCAAAGGGCAAGGAGCCACGGGAGCACTTCAGAGAGGGGCTTCCCAATGGCGCGGCAAGGAGCAGAGCCAAGGGCCCTCCCCAGAGGCTGTTGGACCTGCTTGTATTTCCAGCTGCATTGGACAATGCAGGGCTATTTCTGTTGGCAGCGGCCCCAGAAAGTTGTTTCAGAGGAGGGAAGGATTCCACACCCACAAGTGATTTAAAAAATCAGGATATGCGTGATCAGGTGCTGTGCTGGGCACAAGTACCAGCTCAGGGGTCTAGGCATGTGTGAGTGGTGGGGGATGAAGGGCATCTTGGGCAGAGAAAGTGGAGGCCCCTCTTTCCCAAGGCCAGCTGTGTTCAGTGGGATCTACTAAAAATGCAGGCAGAAATGGCCTGGGTGGATGGGCTTTAGTAGTAATAATAATAAGATTATCTAAAGGGAAGCAGGGAAATGCTCACCCAGCAGTACTGAGGGGTGTATAATCTTGCAATGGTTTGTTTTCTTCACAAATATGAAAGGGTCTGTATAAAGAAATCCCCAGGGTGTGACCCCTCCTGATCAGTGAGAGCAGGAGGGAGGCTCCTGGGCAGGTGCTGCTGGCTGGCTGCAAGTGAGCAGCCTGAAAACCTGAGGAGAGGCCAGCTGTGCCCCTCCTCTGCCTGCCTAGGGTATATAATCCTCCAGAGACTGTCAAAGCAAGGAGCGATTACTTCCCCTTATAAAATCCAACCTCTGGTTTGTGTCTTTTATTGTGCTGTTAAAAGAACTCGGTTGTTCTTCAGATCTGGCCAAAATGGTGGGAGAGGGAGAAGGAAAAAAGAAGAAAAAGGCTTGAGAAGAAAGGCCCCAGCACCGCTGATGGGAAATGAGGCTTGGCCCAGCACCAATGTGACAAGACAAGCCGAGCTTGGCTGAGGGCACCCTAGAGGGCAGCTTGGCCAGGCTGGGCCACATGCTTAAGGTTGGACAGGTCACAGTGTTTCCAGTATTACATTTGCCAAGCATCCCAACCCAGGAAATAGGGTTACCACGGTTACTCCCCTGCAATAAGAGCTGGCTGCTCCTGGCTTGGACTATGCCAGCCATTGCCTGGCAATAGTTTCCCAAAAGCACTGATGGACGGGGCCAGTGGAGGAGGGATGGGGGCAGCACATGAGCACTCAGGAGTTTCAAAATGTCATTTTTTTTTTAAAATAGTTTCCCATTCTGAATGCATTTTCTTGTCAGAGCAGGGGTTTAAAAATGCTAAAAACTGGGAACAAGAGAGATATTTTTACATGTCAGGGTTGCTTGCTGGGTCCTATGACAGCAGTCTATGTATTTATTGTCCTCTGTGTACTCCACTTCCTCTGTGTGTGTATTTATATATACATATTGCTTTGTGGAACTTGGCAGGTGAAGCAGACACTTAACATTTGTTTTGGAAAATACAAACTACAGATCTCAGCTCCCATCTTACATGTAGCATTCTCCTGTGCTACTTAAAGAATAATAACACCTTCGATTGTTTTTTAAACTATCACCACCACCAGAAATAGCTTTTAGAAGTTGTCACCACTAATCTCAAGAATGAATTTTTCCTTTCCGGAGAGGACAGGAGAACTGCAAAAGAGAGAGGAGCTAGCGCAGTCCTGGGTAAAGTTCCTCCAGAAAAAAAAAAACAACCAAAAAAAAGAGAGAGAGAAAAAAAAATAACCCAAACAACAAACTAAATCCTTCCAAAATTCTGTGATCTTCAGATCCCAGCCTGGACCCTGGCCTGAGAAAAGTGGCATCTGATGTAATAAAAGGAAAATTAAGTTTGAGCAAGTCCCCAGACTCACAGAGCTGCTAGCACAGTTTCCTCTACCCATTCCAGATCCGCAGAGGTTAAAAAGCAATCAAGGGTCATTTTCCTATTAAATGAGTTGTGACCATTTTAAGAAGTCCTGTAATTTGTCGGGGAAAGGAAATGCCTTCTGTCGATTGAACTTTGGTCAGCTGAGGAATGAGACTACTTTTATTGATAGAGTCACTCCATCCCAGCTCAACTGCTACCAGTCTCCTTCCCCAGACTTGTGCACAACAGAACACAGAAGATGGGCTTTTCCTCGGGAATCCCGCATACTTCACCAGTCCTTCAAGCATCAGCTTTTTAAAATGCATATTTAATAGCTGCTTTCTCTGAACACGCAGCAAATTAAAATCAGCACCATTCACAACAAGACGAGGGGAGAAAATGCTTCCCTCCACCCCCTTACATCCCCTTTTAGACCAGAGCAATTTGAGTGGGACTGGGCTTCCTCCTGATTGTGGTGTATTCGGTTCAATTCAGAGGAATCTGATTGCTGTCCCTTTAATCTGTTGACACTGTCACACGGATAAACAGGTTGCCATCGATCTTTTCATTAGGTGATCAAATAACAGAGCAGGTGAACGACAAGAGTATTAATATGCTTACACTGCTTTACCAAGCATCCTACCGCCATTATTAGAACTATAAGTTGTGTTTGATGTTTAAGTGGGTTAGGTAGGTGCACGTCTATCAGTTGTGTCTGTAATATCTGCAGAAGTCAGCTCAAATAAACACACATGTTATCTGAATGGGAGATGGTAGTGGAAATATCCACACACATCCCTATATTGGGGGGGGGGGTATGTCCTCAGAACAAAATCCTAAAAACTGTGGGCTAGACATATCTCCCTCCACTATTCATTCCACCAGATGCAAGGTGCCTGAAATGCTCAAATAACAGAATGCCAGGGCTCACCCTGGGGAGTCTCGGTAAAGCAGCCTGGAGGCTGAAAGGGAAAAGTTGTCTCTGTGAAGTGCCCTCCCAGGGGCTGCGGGCAGGACTGCGGCCTTGCTTAACACCCTTAGAAATCTCGAGGAGAAAAAGCAGAACTTGCCTGGGGTAGTCTGGCATGGCCGGGAACCTGGGTGCTCAGCAATGCAGGCTCCGCAGAAACCTTTTCAAGGAGACGCAGGTCTCAAGCTGCTGGGTCCATCCACCTTCTCTCAGGCTTTCTCCCTGTGGTGTTGGTGTCTTTGTCTCTCTCCCTCTCTCTCTGTGTCTTGCTCTGCCTCTTTTACTCCCCATCTCTTCATAGTGTGGAGAATAAAATCTAGATGATATACATACAGAGCTTGCTTTTCTGACTGACAATCTTATTCGTTTAATCTTTTCACTGACCAAGAGACAGGACCAAGAGTTTATTTGGAAAGAGGGAGAGAGGGGAAAGGAGCCTACTGTTTCACAGTCAATAACATCCTTTTTATCAATGTACTATACGATGGAGACACCTTGGCCAAGGAACTCATTGAAACCCCCCCAGCTTCCAATCTGATTACAAGATTTTATGGGAGCTAAGACGAGGGTAGTCTTTTTTTCCCCTTTTTTTAACAGTTTGGTTTTTCTTTGTCACTCAGGCTTTTGACCCAAAGTGAATTTTAAACCTTGCTCAGAAGAGAGACATTTCAGTGAAGGAAAGCTTGAGAGAAAGGAGGCTAGGAGCGGTACACAACTAGAAAGCAGAGGTTTCTTTTACCCAATGGGGTTGCCTTTTTCTCTTTTTTCTTTTTTCTTTTTTCTTTTTTCTTTTTTTCTCTTTTCTTTTTTCTTTTTTTTTGGGGGGGGTGTCGTTTTTCTTTTTAACGGGGAGAGGAAAAGGGGGAGGGGGGGATAGTAAGCCATAAATAGATTTCGTAACTTCCTACTGCTTCAGGAAAAGCGCAGGTTTTGTGCATGGCGGGGGGGGGAGTGAGCAGGTGATTCGGCGGGCTGCACGCCTCGGCTGGGTGCCTGTCCGCTAGATGGCAGCAGGATCCAGCGATTACTATGCCGCACCGCAGCCACCGCCACTCCGGGGCCACTCCGGGGCCTCGCCGGGCCGAGCTGGGCAGGAGTCAGAGCGGGGCGCGGAGCCGAGCGGGGCGCGGAGCCTGGTCGCCCCCCGCGCCATCCTCCCCCGCACAGCTCTGACCTCCGCGGGCGCGCACCGCCCCTCTGCCTGGCACTTAGGTTTGCGAGCATTGATCTGCGCGTGCGGCGAGGGGAGAACTTATTTTATGGGTTTATTAATCGCCCATGAGGCTCTTTTGGCAGCTTACAGCGCTCTGCAAGAGATACAGACATGCCTGTGGGCGGGCAGAGGAATTCAGGTTTGTTCTGGCCAGTTCCGTCCCCCACCTCAACCCCCGCCCCCCCACAAATGCTTCTCCACGACCCAAAAGGATGTTGATTTCCGATACCATTTTGTGACACCATGAACCCCACCGGGGCGATGGACAATCGTTCAGTATAATAAAAGGAGGGTGGACATATTAGGTGAGAAATGAGAGCAAGAAAGACCAACGGCAAACATAGCCCAAAGTGGAAATGCAGTATACAGATGTAAATATGTAAGTGAATCTGTGTACATATACACACACAATCAAATGTACTTCTTATTGTATAAGGCTTATTTTCTTCTCCATCATTAAAATCCCTTGCATGGCTTTTGCAATTGAAAACAGACACAGAAATCCCATTTTAAAATATGAAAAACTTTTCACGGGGAGCTCAAATCGTTCCCTTTTAATTCCCCTTTCCGTCTATCGAAGAATCCCTCACTTCCTGTCTCTCCTCCCTCACTCTCCCCACTCCTTCCCTCCCTTCCCCATCCCAGTCAATAAGTAGCAGAGAAAAAAACCCCAAATAAAACAAGACCTGGCAGTGAATTAGCCAATGGAGTGAAGGGGGCTTAGCCTCCTATTTTCTCTCCCCCCAGTTCAGGGCTCTGACCAGTCAGTCGCTTTTGATTATCAGTTGCCAGCATCCCTTCTCTTGGGTCCTTGACATGAGCTCCATATAAGGCAGCGATCTCCATAGAAACGTGTCAGTCTCAATAGTAGTGTCAAAGTTCACTATAAACAGATATTCGCTCAGATTCCCCCTTTCAGAAACGTTGCTCTGCTAGGCTTCCCGTTTATGAGCATTCATTTTTTGCCCCCCCCCCCTTCATATTCTATCAGTTGTGGTGTTTTTTCTTCATCTCCCTCTTCTCCTTTTCTTCTTTTTTCCACCCTTCCTCCTTGTCTGTTTCACTTCATTCCTGCAGAAGAGGAGGAAGGAAGGGAGGAAGGGAGGAAGGGAGGAAGGGAGGAAGGAACCGCTCTTGTCTATTTATTTTATTTTGGGGGAGGGTTTTGCTTCTGGCTGATGAATTTTTACCCGAAATACTTTTTTTAAGACAAACAAACAAGAAACTTTTGGGGGGTGATTTCCACTGATTTTTGCAACTAGCATCGTGCATTATCACAAAAGAAGAAGGAAGGGGCAAGAAAGAGGAAAAGAAGAGGATTTATTTATTCAACCTACTTTGGATTTGTCTTTTTCCTGCGTGTGTCATTATTATTCCCATTCTCTATATTTACACTTCGCCATGAATTCTTGTCCTCTGAGAATTTAGACACATCCTTTCTTTTTCTTTTTTCTGTTTAATTTTTTTTCTTAAAAAACAAGAGACAGAGAACGAGAGAGAGCGAGTGCAAAAGAAAGAGAAGCGACTAGCAACATCTGACACCGACACGAAATCAAACTGTCTCAGCTCCCTCCCTCCTCGTCCGCGCTCCCGGATACTGCCTCCCTAAATGGCTGACTGCGATCTGCCGTGGATCTGGTCCCCGGACACCTCCATGCCCTGATCTCCGGCAGCTGGCTCCTCTCTCTCCCTCCACCTGTCGCCTCCCGAGCCCTGCCCTCCAAGAGTCCGCACCGCCGGCGTCGGGAGCAGCCCCCGCGGGAGCAGCGGCGGCGGCACCAGCGCCGATCGGTCCCCGGCTGCGAGCGGCGGCTCCGACCTCCTCCTCTTCCTTCTCCTCCTCCGCGCTCCGACTTCCTCTATGTCTATACATCCTTTACACTCCTAGGTTTCGGACCGCGTGTGTGTGTGTGCGTGCGCGAGTGGGGTGCAGTGTGCTGGGCGTGCGGGGGTGTGTGTCCGGTGTGTTATTCTCCTGAATGCCTCTCCTGAAAGCCTTATTTGCTGTTTCTGATCTTGCAATTTGAAGCGGTAGAGGGGAGGGGAGGGGAAAGAAGGGGGCGGGGGGGGGAAGAAAAGGCGAGAGAGAGGAGAGAGGGGAGAAAGAGAGGCGGGGGTTTGGGGAGGGGCGCAAAACCAAAAATCTTTCATCGCCCCCTCCCCCTCCATAAAAAAAGAAAAATAGGGAGAGGAAAAAAATTAAAGAAAATAAAGAAAAGGGAAGGAGAGGCTCCAGCTGGCAGCGGCGGCGACGGCAGCCGAGGCAGAGTCAGGAGACAGGCACTGTCCCCTCGCTCCCCGCTCGCCTCCGGTGCCCGGCCGCCCGCCTTCCCCCGGCCCCCCGTCTCTCTCTCCGGCAGCCCACAGTGAGACGCGCCGCTCCTCAGCACGTCTTTGGGCCCGAGATATGGCAATGGTAGTTAGCAGCTGGCGAGATCCGCAGGAAGACGTGGCGGGGGGGCACCCCAAACGGCCCCCACCCCGCAGCGCAGCCGGCCCGAGAGCAGCCGCCCCAGCAGCAAGAAGGCTCGGCCACCCCGCACACTCCCAGCCAGCCGGGACCCTCCTCCACGCCGGGCTCGACCGGAGACAAGGGCCCGGGCCAGCAGGGCTCGGGCCAGAACCAGCATCACATCGAGTGTGTGGTGTGCGGTGATAAATCCAGCAGCAAGCACTACGGCCAGTTCACCTGCGAGGGCTGCAAAAGTTTCTTCAAGAGGAGCGTCCGTAGGAACTTAACTTACACGTGCCGTGCCAACAGGAACTGTCCCATCGATCAGCACCACCGCAGCCAGTGCCAGTACTGCCGCCTCAAGAAGTGCCTCAAAGTGGGCATAAGGCGGGAAGGTGAATATTTCTTCCCTACTGTACTATCGCTCTCTCTCCCTATGGCGATGTATACGTGTGTGTGTGAGACGCGCATATATATATATATTTACAGCTCTCCGTGGCGATCTAGGTCTCTATATTTACACTGTACATGTCAATCTCTCCCTGTGCCTGCACTCCATCTGGCAGCTTTGCACCAGGGTTTGTTGTTATTGTTGTTGGTGGTCGGTGTTTTCTTTTGCTTTTGGGTTTGTGCCCACTGCCCTCCTGCTCCTCCCCACTCCCTTCCCCAGCACCGCCACACTCTTCCCTTCCCTGCTCATTGTGCTGAGAATTTATTATTATGATCGCTCACTAAATATTTATTGTTTAGCTGCTATCTGTGCGTGTGTGTGTGTGTGCGCGCGCTTCTGTGTGGATGTGGTTTTGTCTATTGTTGACATGAGACCGAGTGGGTGGGGAGAGATACACCTCTCTGTACGAGATGTGCTTCCATTCGGCTTCCTCCCCCAACTCCGCCCTATAATTTATAGAAGCCACCGAGGCGAAGGGCTCCGGAGCGGAGGATCGCGCCGGGGGACCCTTCCTAAAGCGGCAAAACCGCGGCAAAAACCGCGAAGGCAAAAGCGCAGGGAGTGAGAGGGTGCCCCAGCCCCCCCATTCCCCGAGCCGGAGGAGGGAGCTCCTGACGAGCGGCAGCTCTGACTCAGCGTGGGCGGGGACAGGAGGGACGGCGGCCAAACCCCCTCACATACAAGAGCAGCCCCCAGGGAACGCGAGTGACCCGGAGCGCGGCGAACAGGGCAGGCAAACAATACGTGGCGCGTCAGAAGGGCGTGGCGCGTCAGCTCGCGCAGGCAGGGCGTGCAGGGAAGGCGAGCGGGCAAGGCGCAGTCCCCCCCTCCTGGCTCTAGAGGCCAGCTCAACTAGTAGTCGTCGCCCTCTCAGAAGAGGACCTAGCTATGGTTTCCACTCGGCCGAAAGCCATCGCCAGAAGGAATGTGGTGACCCAGACAGAGCCCTCACACAAGCATACAGCTGTCCAGGTCTCTGGCTGCAGGGAGTGCCTGAGCCTGTCACTTGTACTTGGAGGGCAGCAGAGATAACACCTGTGTGCAGTGTGACCAGGTGAATGATCTGCTCAGCCTGGTGGCAGAGCTGAAGGAGGAAGTGGAAAGGGTAAGGAGCATCAGGGAGTGTGAGAGGGAGATAGATTGGTGGAGCCACACCCTACCATCCCTGAGGCAAAGGCAGCAGATGGAGGCTCCGCAAGAAGCAGAGGATCCCCTGCCCTCTTGCCACCAGGCAGAAGGAGGGGACCTAGGTGACAGGGGGGGAATGGAAACAGGTCCCTGCTTGGGGTGCCAGGCGAACCCCTGCCCGGCCTCCCTCACCTTCCCAGTTGCCCTTACACAACAGATATGGGGCCCTGGAACTTGAGGGCCAGGCAAATGAGGATGTAGATGAAGGTCCATCCAGGGGGTTGCCTAGGGTGAGGCAGTCAGCCCCACGCATTATGACTGCCTCTGCTAAGAAAAAAAGGAGGGTAATTGTCATAGGCGATTCCCTTCTGAGGGGAACAGAGGGCCCAATATGCCGACCAGACCCATCCCACAGGGAAGTCTGCTGCCTCCCTGAGGGCTGGGTCAGAGACATCACTAGGAAGCTCCCTGGTTTGGTACGGCCTTCTGATTACTACCCGCTGCTGGTTATACAGGCTGGCAGTGATGAGGTTGCAGAGAAAAGTCCTGCAGCGATCAAAAGGGACTTCAGGGCACTGGGGCGACTGGTTGAAGGATCGGGAGCACAGGTAGTGTTTTCCTCTATCCCTACAGTGGCAGGGAAGGATACTGAAAGGAACAGGAAAACACACCAGGTCAACACGTGGCTCAGGGGCTGGTGCCATCGGAGGAATTTTGGCTTTTTTGATCATGGGGAGGTTTACATGGCACCGGGCCTGCTGGAGACAGATGGAGTTCAGCTGTCTCACAGGGGGAAAAGGATTCTCGCTCATGAATTGGCAGGGCTCATTGAGAGGGCTTTAAACTAGGTTCAAAGGGGGAAGGGGATAAAACCAGGTTCACTAGAGATGAGCCTAGGGGTGGCATGCCAATGCTGGGGGCGAAATCGATAGCCCAGCTCAAGTGCATATACACCAATGCATGCAGCATGGGTGGCAAACAGGAGGAGCTGGAAGCCATTGTGCAGCGGGAGAGATATGACTTAGTCGCCATCACAGAAACATGGTGGGGTGACCCCCACGATTGGAGTGCTGCAATGGATGGCTATAAACTCTTCAGAAGGGACAGGCGAGGAAGGAGAGGCGGTGGGGTGGCTCTGTATGTTAGGGAGTGTTTCGATTGTCTAGAGCTCAACGATGGTGATGATGATGATAAGGTCGAGTGTTTATGGGTAAGGATGAGGGGGAAGGCCAACGAGGCAGATATCCTGCTGGGAGTCTGTTATAGACCACCCAACCAGGATGAAGAGGCGGGATGAAGCATTCTACAAGCGGCTGGCAGAAGTCCCACAATCACTAGCCCTTGTTCTCATGGGGGACTTCAACTTCCCGGACGTCTGCTGGAAATACAACACGGCACAGAGGAAACAGTGTAGGAGGTTCCTGGAGTGTGTGGAAGACAACTTCCTGGCACAGCTGGTAAGTGAGCCTACCAGGGGAGGTGCCTCGCTCGACCTGCTGTTTACTAACAGAGAAGGACTGGTGGGAGATGTGGTGGTCGGAGGCCGTCTTGGGCTTAGCGACCATGAAATGATAGAATTCTCGATTCTTGGAGAAGTAAGGAGGGGGGCCAGCAAAACCGCAACCATGGACTTCTGGAGGGCGGACTTTGGCCTGTTCAGGACGCTGGTTGAGAGAGTCCCTTGGGAGACAGTCCTGAAGGGCAAAGGGGTCCAGGAAGGCTGGACGTTCTTCAAGAAGGAAGTCTTAAAGGCGCAGGAGCAGGCTGTCCCCATGTGCCATAAGAAGAACGGGCGGGGAAGACGACCGGCCTGGCTGAACGGGGAGCTCTTGCTGGGACTCAGGAAAAAAAGGAGAGTTTACCGCTTGTGGAAGAAGGGGCAGGCGACTCAAGAAGAGTACAGGGATCTCGTTAGGTCATGCAGAGAGGAAATGAGAAAGGCAAAAGCCCAGCTAGAACGCAATCTGGCCGCTGTCGTTAGAGACAACAAAAAATATTTTTACAAATATATTAATGACAAGAAGAGAGCCAAGGAGAATCTTCATCCTTTATTGTATGCGGGGGGGGGGGGGAGGGAACATTGTCACCAAGCTGAGGAAAAGGCTGAGGTACTTAATGCCTTCTTTGCCTCAGTCTTTAATAGTCAGACCAGTTATCCTCAGGGTACTCAGCCCCCCGAGCTGGAAGACAGGGACGGCGAGCAGGATGAACCCCCCATAATCCAAGAGGAAGCAGTCAATGACCTGCTACGCCACCTGGATGCTCACAAGTCTATGGGGCCGGATGGGATCCACCCGAGAGTGCTGAGGGAGCTGGCAGAGGAGCTCGCCAAGCCACTCTCCATCATTTATCAGCAATCCTGGTTAACGGGGGAGGTCCCAGACAACTGGAGGCTTGCCAATGTGACGCCCATCTACAAGAAGGGCCAGAAGGAGGATCCGGGGAACTACAGGCCTGTCAGCCTGACCTCGGTGCCGGGGAAGGTTATGGAGCGGTTCATCTTGAAGGCGCTCACAAGGCATGTGCGGGACAACCAGGGGATCAGGCCCAGCCAGCACGGGTTCATGAAAGGCAGATCCTGCTTGACCAACCTGATCTCCTTCTATGACCAGGTGACCCGCCTAGTGGATGAGGGAAAGGCTGTGGATGTGGTCTTCCTGGACTTCAGTAAGGCCTTTGACACCGTCTCCCACAGCATTCTCCTAGAGAAACTGGCGGCTCACGGCTTAGACAGGTGTACTCTGCGCTGGGTCAAAAACTGGCTGGACGGCCGGGCCCAGAGAGTTGTGGTGAATGGAGTTAAATCCAGTTGGCGGCTGGTCACGAGCGGTGTTCCCCAGGGCTCGGTTTTGGGGCCGGTCTTGTTCAATATCTTTATCAATGATCTGGATGAGGGGATTGAGTGCACCCTCAGTAAGTTTGCAGACGACACCAGGTTGGGCGGGAGTGTTGATCTGCTCGAGGGTAGGAAGGCTCTGCAGAGGGACCTGGACAGGCTGGATCGATGGGCCGAGGCCACCTGTATGAGATTCAACAAGGCCAAGTGCCGGGTCCTGCACTTCGGCCACAACAACCCCATGCAGCGCTACAGGCTTGGGGAAGAGTGGCTGGTAAGCTGCCTGGCAGAAAAGGACCTGGGGGTGCTGGTTGACAGCCAGCTGAACATGAGCCGGCAGTGTGCCCAGGTGGCCAAGAAGGCCAATGGCATCCTGGCCTGTATCAGAAATAGTGTGGCCAGCAGGAGTAGGGAAGTGATCGTGCCCCTGTACTCGGCACTGGTGAGGCCGCACCTCGAATACTGTGTTCGGTTTTGGGCCCCTCACTACAAGAAGGACGTTGAGGTGCTGGAGTGTGTCCAGAGAAGGGCAACGAGGCTGGTGAGGGGTCTGGAGAACAAGTCTTATGAGGAGCGGCTGAGGGAACTGGGGTTGATTAGCCTGGAGAAAAGGAGGCTGAGGGGAGACCTCATCGCTCTCTACAACTACCTGAAAGGAGGTTGTAGCGAGGTGGGTGTCGGTCTCTTCTCCCAAGTAACTAGCGATAGGATGAGAGGAAATGGCCTCAAGTTGTGCCAGGGGAGGTTTAGATTGGACATGAGGAAAAATTTCTTTACTGAAAGAGTGGTTAAACATTGGAACAGGCTGCCCAGGGAAGTGGTTGAGTCCCCATCCCTGGAGGTATTTAAAAGACATGTAGATGAGGCGCTTAGGGACATGGTTTAGTGGGCATGGTGGTGTTGGGTTGACGGTTGGACTCGATCTTAGAGGTCTTTTCCAACCTTAATGATTCTATGATTCTATGATTTTTAAACCCACAATACTTCTCGGTAGATCTATTCCCAGCCTGAAAGAAAGATGAAAGATGTGTAAGTAGGAAAGAAAAAAAAAAGAGGGGGAAATGTTCTAATGTATCTCTGCTTCCCTGTTGTCATGATTTAATCTCAGTCGGCAACTGAGCACCACGCAGCCGCTCGCTCACTCCCCCCACCCCCGGTGGGATGGGGGAGAGAATTGGAAGAGCACAAGTTAGAAAAAGTCGTGGGTTGAGATAAAAACAGTTTAATAATTGAAATAAAATGATAATAATAATATGATAATAATAATAATACACAAAACAAGTGATGCACAGTACAATTGCTCACCACCCGCCGACCGATGCCCAGCCAGTCCCTGAGCAGCGGCCCCCCTGGCCAGCTTTCCCCAGTTTATGTACTGAGCATGACGTCACATGGTATGGAATGTTTCTTTGGCCAGTTTGGCTGTGCCCCCTCCCAGCTTCTTGTGCACCTCCAGCCTTCTCAGTCAGTAGAGCATGGAAAACTAAAAAGTCCTTGGCTAGTGTAAGCATTACCTAGCAACAACTAAAACATCGGTGCGTTATCAACTTTGTTCTCATCCTAAATCCAAAACACTGTACCAGCTACTAGAAAGGAAATTAACTCTATTCCTGCCGAAACCAGGACAATATCCACCCCTTATTCTATACCATCTGCGTCATGCTCAAGTCTCATATTTTCCAGTACATTTTCATTAATCACCACCCCCTTTTTTTTTTATATATATATATATACACACACACACAGAGGTATCATTCCCTTAGTCTGTGGGCCATCCCTCTAAAACATTCGGTGAGTTCATTTAGTCCATGACTTCGGGCTCCATCTGCTATAATAGTCTTTCAGGGCAGGAAAAATGGAGATGGTATGTGGTGTTGGATTGTTTCATGTTGAAGTCAGTTCTGGTACCATCATCACTGTGCTTTGCTTGGTTTCACTGAAGTTATTCTTCATTAGTCTGGGTGATTCTTATTGTAATAACATTAGTATGGCATATAATATTATTAGTATGATTAGTATATCTGTGTATTATTAGTATAACTATTATAACTATAATTAGTACTTAACATCACATAATTCAGATCATTGGCTATTCTCACCCAAAAACAAATCCCCTTGAGGTACACATCGGACTTCCCCATCCTTCCGCATTATCCACCAAGTGCACCCAGGTCCTTGAGCAAAAGCAGTCCCACAGATGGGTTTGCCTCTGCCCGAGGCAGGAATAACCCAAACTGTCTTCCCCAGCATATTTTTTATGTGCACTACAGGGACTTTATTTCCATCTACAGTACGTAAAAGTTCTGACTGGGCAGGGCCTGCTCGATTGGCAGATCCCCTCGTGTTGACTAACCAGGTGGCCTTTGCTAAATGCGTATCCCAATGTTTGAATGTCCCGCCACCCATTGCTCTCAGCGTAGTCTTTAACAGTCCATTGTATCGTTCAATTTTCCCGGAGGCTGGTGCATGATAGGGGATGTGATACACCCACTCAATGCCGTGCTCTTTGGCCCAGGTGTCTATGAGGTTGTTTCGGAAATGAGTCCCGTTGTCTGACTCAATTCTTTCTGGGGTGCCATTTCGCCATAGGACTTGCTTTTCCAGGCCCAGGAGAGTGTTCCAGGCAGTGGCATGGGGCATGGGATATGTTTCCAGCCATCCGGTGGTTGCCTCCACCATTGTAAGCACGTGGCGCTTGCCTTGGCGGGTTTGTGGGAGTGTGATATAATCGATCTGCCAGGCCTCCCCATATTGATATTTCAGCCATCGTCCTCCATACCAGAGGGGCTTTAACCGCTTGGCTTGCTTGACTGCAGCGCATGTTTCGCATTCATGGATAACCTGTGCAATAGTGTCCATGGTCAAGTCCACCCCTCGATCACGAGCCCATCTGTATGTTGCATCTCTTCCTTGGTGACCTGAGGTGTCATGGGCCCACCGAGCTAGAAATAATTCACCCTTCTGTTGCCAGTCCAGATCCACCTGAGCCACTTCAATCTTAGCAGCCTGATCCACCTGCTGGTTGTTTTGATGTTCTTCAGTGGCCCGACTCTCAGGTATGTGAGCATCTACGTGACGGACTTTTACAACCAGGTTCTCCACCCGGGCAGCAATATCTTGCCACAATGCGGCAGCCCAGATGGGTTTGCCTCTGCGCTGCCAGTTGCTCCGCTTCCATTGCTGCAGCCACCCCCACAGGGCATTTGCCACCATCCATGAGTCAGTCTAGAGAGAGAGCACTGGCCACTTTTCTCGGTCAGCAATGTCTAAAGCCAGCTGGATGGCCTTTACTTCTGCAAATGGGCTCGATTCACCTTCTCCTTCAGCAGTTTCTACAACTTGTCGCATAGGACTCCATACAGCAGCTTTCCACCTCCGATGCTTTCCCAGAAGACGGCAGGACCCATCAGTGAACAGGGCATATTGCTTCTCATTTTCTGGTAGTTCATTATACATTGGGGCCTCCTCAGCACGCGTTACCTCCTCCTCTGGCAATATTCCAAAATCTTTGCCCTCTGGCCAATCCATGATCACTTCCAGGATTCCTGGGTGACTGGGGTTTCCTATTCGAGCCAGTTGTGTGATCAGTGCGACCCACTTACTCCACGTAGCATCAGTTGCATGATGTGTACAGGGGACCCTCCCTCTGAACATCCAGCCTAGCACCGGCAGTCGGGGTGCCAGGAGGAGCTGTGCTTCAGTGCCGATCTCTTCCGAAGCAGCTCGAACCCCTTCATATGCTGCCAATATCTCTTTTTCAGTTGGAGTATAGCGGGCCTCGGATCCTCTGTAGCCCCGACTCCAAAACCCTAGGGGTCGACCTCGAGTCTCCCCTGGTGCTTTCTGCCAGAGGCTCCAGGTAGGGCCATTCTCCCCGGCTGCGGTATAGAGCACATTTTTTACCTCTTGCCCTGCCCAGACTGGCCCCAGGGCTACTGCATGAACTATCTCCCGTTTAATTTGTTCAAAAGCTTGTCGTTGCTCAGGGTCCCATTTGAAACCGTTCTTCTTCTGGGTCACTTGATAGAGAGGGTTTACAATCAGACTGTAATTTGGAATGTGCATTCGCCAAAAACCCACGACGCCTAAGAAAGCTTGTGTTTCCTTTTTGCTAGTTGGTGGAGACATGGCTGTTATTTTGTTGATCACATCCATTGGGATCTGACGACGTCCATCTTGCCATTTTATTCCTAAAAACTGGATCTCCTGTGCAGGTCCCTTGACCTTACTTTGTTTTATGGCAAAACCGGCCTTCAGCAGGATATGGACTATTTCCTTCCCTTTTTCAAAAACTTCTCCTGCTGTGTTGCCCCACACGATGATGTCATCAATGTATTGCAGGTGTTCTGGAGCCTCACCCTGTTCCAGTGCAGTCTGGATCAGTCCATGGCAAATGGTGGGGCTGTGTTTCCACCCCTGGGGCAGTCGGTTCCAGGTGTACTGGACGCCCCTCCAAGTGAAAGCAAACTGTGGCCTGCACTCTGCTGTCAAAGGGATTGAGAAAAACGCATTAGCAATATCAATTGTGGCATACCACTTGGCTGCCTTTGACTCCAATTCGTATTGAAGTTCTAGCATGTCTGGCACAGCAGCACTCAGGGGTGGCGTGACTTCATTTAGGCCACGATAGTCTACTGTTAGTCTCCACTCTCCATTAGACTTCCGCACTGGCCATATGGGACTGTTAAAGGGTGAGCGAGTCTTGCTGATCACTCCTTGGCTCTCCAGTTGACGAACCAGCTCATGAATGGGAATCAAGGAGTCTCAGTTGGTGCAATATTGCCGCCGGTGCACCGTGGTGGTAGCGATCGGCACCTGTTGGTCTTCGACCTTCAGCAACCCCACAACAGAGGGGTCCTCCGAGAGACCAGGCAAGGTGGACAGCTGTTTAATTTCCTCCATCTCCAAGGCAGCTATACCAAAAGCCCACCGGTACCCTTTTGGGTCCTTGAAATACCCTCTCCTGAGGGAGTCTATGCCAAGGATGCACGGAGCATCTGGGCCAGTCACAATGGGGTGCTTCTGCCACCCATTCCCAGTTAGACTCACTTCGGCTTCCAATACAGTTAGCTGTTGGGATCCCCCCATCACCCCAGAAATACAGATGGGTTCTGCCCCTCTATAGCTTGATGGCGTTAGGGTACACTGTGCACCGGTGTCCACTAGAGCCTTATATTCCTGTGGGTCTGATGTGCCAGGCCATCGAATCCACACAGTCCAGTAAACCCGGTTGTCCCTCTCCTCCCCCTGGCTGGAGGCAGGGCCCCTCTAATCCTCATCACAGTACTCATTTCTCATTTCTTGTACGTATGAGTCAGAAGTTTTTTCATTAAGATCAGGAGTAAGATCAGCCCTTCTACTCTCTCTGGGGAACTGCCCGCTGGAAACTGGAGCAGCAATTTTCCTGGAAGAACCTCTTTCTGTGATTGTTTTCCCTTGTAATTCACGTACCAGTGCCCCTAGGGCTGAGGTAGGTTTCCCATCCCACTTCCTCATGTCCTCTCCGTGGTCACGCAGGTAAAACCATAGGGTGCCCCGTGGTGTGTACCCTTTATATTCTCTCTCGAGCAAAAGAATGCTTACTTCTAATAGCCGAGATACTGGTCCGTACAGGTGAGGAGTAGGACCTATCCTCTCTGAGTTGCTGGATCTCCCGGGACAGTTTTTCGGACAGTTTCTCCACAGCTGAGACGAGGGAAGAAGAAAGACTTTCCTCGTATTGCCGGAGTTGACTAGCCAATTCATCCACTGTTTGTTCCTCTCCATCTTTCCAGGTTATCACTGCCAATGAATTGGCGTATGACGATGGTGAGCTCCTTATAAACTTCCGCCACATGGGTCGCGTGCACTTGACTTCGTCTGGATCTTTGGATAGTTGTTCATTGTTCAGGTCATCATAAATCACCTCCAGCACAGCTAATTCTCTCAGGAACTGGATACCCTTCTCCATGGTGGCCCACTTGCTTGGGCGACATATGACATCTTCCTTGAAGGGATACCTTTCCTTCACGCTTGACAAGAGTCGCCTCCAAAGGCTGAGGATTCGTGTCCCTTTTCCAATCGCTTTGTCAATGCCCCCTTCCCTGGAAAGGGATCCCAGCTGCTTGGCTTCCCTACCCTCTAATTCCAGGCTACTGGCCCCATTATCCCAGCATCGGAGCAGCCAGGTGACAATATGCTCACCTGGATGGCAGCTGAAATCTTTTCGTATATCTCGCAGCTCACTCAGGGATAGAGATTGGGTGGTCACTGCCTCGTTTATGAGTTCTTCCTCTTCCTCCTCCCCAATCAGCGGCTGGCTCTCCTCCTCCCGTTCTCGTGATGGCCCTTCTCTAGGGTCATCTGTCTCGTACACTTCTTCCTCCAGCCCCCTTTTAGAAGAAGTTTCTTCCTCCCTTACTAAACGAGCCGACTTCCGCTTCCAAAATTTCTTCTTGTGTACAGGGGTGACTGATACTGGCACAGGCTGGTTCTTTGGTTCAGCCACAGGGCGTGTCGCCGGGGTTGGAGTGGCCGCAGTGCATGTCGCCGGGGTTGGAGTGGCCACAGTGCATGTCGCTGGGGTCTGAGTGGCCACAGGGCCTGTCGCCGGGGTTGGAGTGGGCACAGTGCATGTCGCCGGGGTCTGAGTGGCCGCAGTGCATGTCGCCGGGGTTGGAGTGGCTGCAGAGCATGTCGCCGGGGTCTGAGTGGCCACAGGGCCTGTCGCCGTGGTCTGAGTGGCTGCACGGCATGTCGCTGGGGTCGGAGTGGCCGCAGGGCGTGTTGCCCGGGTCTGAGTGGCCGCAGGGCGTGTCGTTTTACTGTCAGAGCCAGAGACCTTCTCTTCCCTTTGAGGGTACTGAATGGTGTTGAACAGGGCTTGGTAGGCATGGGCCTACCAACACGTGCTACCAGCACGTTGCAATGATCTGCATCTCTCTGGAGTTGCCAGGGTGACAGCATACTTTGTCCAAATATTCTACTAACTTTTCAGGATTCTGCACTTGCTCAGGGGTGAAGTTCCAAAACACTGGGGGTGCCCATTGGCCTAGGTACTTGCCCATCTTGTCCCACACACCCTGCCACTCATAATTATTCAGCCTTGGGGCAGATCTCTGGATGATATTCTTAAATTGCTTACCAACTTTAGACAAAACCGTAACAATAGAAAGGAAATTAACTCTATCCCTGCCGAAACCAGGACACCTGTGCTTCCCAGTGCCCTGGGGTGTACTTCTGTATGAGATTTGGCCTTGTTTTCACTCCATGCATGGAGGAAAGTTTGTGACTGAGCCATTTTTAGCACGCTGCTCATTTTATTTATTCAAACTCCATCCTCTCCTTAAAGCTTACATACAAATTGCAATTTATAACCTGTTTACCGATCCTTCTCATTTTAGCAGAATTTGTAGTCTGCATCTGGCAGTGGGCTCCTGAACATTTCCACGTGCTTCTTTATTTATTTGTTTTTCTTCTCCTTTTCAAGAGTTGCTGTGGTTTTCTATGCATTAGAGCTCATTTTCGCATAGGAAGATTTCCTGCCCTCTTTTCTCCTCGAAATATATTTCTCGGCTTACAGTTAAAGTTTATCCAGGGACTGTTGTTAAAGGTGTCTTAGAGTCACATCAGCGAAACAGGCAGTTTTGCGGAATGGGGATTACTAGCGCCTTAACTGGTTTTGACACACACAAAAGGAATGGAGCTGCTCCAGATTGGAAAGACCTTGAAAATATGACGACTTCATTGGTAGCTTCAGGGGCTGTCGGTAGATGTGGGAAAATAAGCAAACAAACTTACAATTATGCTTGCAGTTAATTGAAAAATAACTAAATAACTTCCAAGTTTAAAAAAAGATTAAAGAGGGAGAGATGGGCTGGAGGGCAGGAAAAACTTCCAACCCGGGAGACTTGAAGGGCTCGGTGGGGAACGGACGTGCTCTGCTAAATTCGAATAAAAGAGAAAGTTGAGAAAATATGGCATGCCGGAAAGATTAATTATTTGTGTGCAAGAGTGTGTGTGTAGAAATAAGCCTGAGTAGCCGTATCGTTTCCTTAAGTTACCTTTGTTTACATGGCATGTGTCGTGGTTTAACTTCAGTCGGCAACTAAGCACCACGCAGCCGCTCGCTCACTCCCCCCCACCCGGTGGGATGGGGGAGAGAATTGGAAGAGCACAAGTTAGAAAAACTCGTGGGTTGAGATAAAAACAGTTTAATAATTGAAATAAAATGATAATAATAATAATATGATAATAATAATAATAATAATACACAAAGCAAGTGATGCACAATACAATTGCTCACCACCCGCCGACCGATGCCCAGCCAGTCCCCGAGCAGCGGCCCCCCCGGCCAGCTTTCCCCAGTTTATGTACTGAGCATGACGTCACATGGTATGGAATGTCCCTTTGGCCAGTTTGGCTGTGCCCCCTCCCAGCTTCTTGTGCACCTTCAGCCTTCTCAGTCGGTAGAACATGGGAAGCTGAAAAGTCCTTGGCTAGTGTAAGCATTACCTAGCAACAACTAAAACATCGGTGCGTTATCAACTTTGTTCTCATCCTAAATCCAAAACACTGTACCAGCTACTAGAAAAGAAATTAACTCTATCCCTGCCGAAACCAGGACAATATCCACCCCTTATTCTATACCATCTGCGTCATGCTCAAGTCTCATATTTTCCAGTACATTTTCATTAATCACCACCCCTTTATATATATATATATATATACACACACACAGAGATATCATTCCCTTCGTCTGTGGGCCATCCCTCTAAAATGTTCGGTGAGTTCATTTAGTCCATGACTTCGGGCTCCATCTGTCATAATAATCTTTCAGGGCAGGAAAAATGGAGATGGTATGTGGTGTTGGATTGTTCCATGTTGAAGTCAGTTCTGGTACCATCATCACTGTGCTTTGCTTGGTTTCACCGAAGTTATTCTTCATTAGTCTGGGTGATTCTTATTGTAATAACATTAGTATGGCATATAATATTATTAGTATGATTAGTATATCTGTGTATTATTAGTATAACTATTATAACTATAATTAGTACTTAACATCACATAATTCAGATCATTGGCTATTCTCACCTAAAATCAAATCCCCTTGAGGTACACATCGGACTTCCCCATCCTCCCGCATTATCCACCAAGTGCACCCAGGTCCTTGAGCAAAAGCAGTCCCACAGATGGGTTTGCCTCTGCCCGAGGCAGGAATAACCCAAACTGTCTTCCCCAGCATATTTTTTATGTGCACTACAGGAACTTTATTCCCATCTACAGTACGTAAAAGTTCTGACTGGGCAGGGCCTGCTCGATTGGCAGATCCCCTCGTGTTGACTAACCAGGTGGCCTTTGCTAAATGCGTATCCCAATGTTTGAACGTCCCGCCACCCATTGCTCTCAGTGTAGTCTTTAACAGTCCATTGTATCGTTCAATTTTCCCAGAGGCTGGTGCATGATAGGGGATGTGATACACCCACTCAATGCCGTGCTCTTTGGCCCAGGTGTCTATGAGGTTGTTTCGGAAATGAGTCCCATTGTCTGACTCAATTCTTTCTGGGGTGCCATGTCGCCATAGGACTTGCTTTTCAAGGCCCAGGATAGTGTTCCGGGCGGTGGCATGGGGCACGGGATATGTTTCCAGCCATCCGGTGGTTGCCTCCACCATTGTAAGCACGTGGCGCTTGCCTTGGCGGGTTTGTGGGAGTGTGATATAATCGATCTGCCAGGCCTCCCCATATTTATATTTCAACCATCGTCCTCCATACCAAAAAGGCTTTAACCGCTTGGCTTGTTTGATTGCAGCGCATGTTTCGCATTCATGGATAACCTGGGCTATAGTGTCCATGGTCAAGTCCACCCCTCGATCACGAGCCCATCTATATGTTGCATCTCTTCCTTGGTGGCCTGAGGTGTCATGGGCCCACCGAGCTAGAAATAATTCACCCTTATGTTGCCAGTCCAGGTCCACCTGAGCCACTTCAATCTTAGCAGCCTGATCCACCTGCTGGTTGTTTTGATGTTCTTCAGTGGCCCGACTCTTGGGTACGTGAGCATCTACGTGACGGACTTTTACAACCAGGTTCTCCACCCGGGCAGCAATATCTTGCCACAATGCGGCAGCCCAGATGGGTTTGCCTCTGCGCTGCCAGTTGCTCCGCTTCCATTGCTGCAGCCACCCCCACAGGGCATTTGCCACCATCCATGAGTCAGTCTAGAGAGAGAGCACTGGCCACTTTTCTCGGTCAGCAATGTCTAAAGCCAGCTGGATGGCCTTTACTTCTGCAAATTGGCTCGATTCACCTTCTCCTTCAGCAGTTTCTACAACTTGTCGCATAGGACTCCATACAGCAGCTTTCCACCTCCGATGCTTTCCCACAAGACGACAGGACCCATCAGTGAACAGGGCATATTGCTTCTCATTTTCTGGTAGTTCATTATACATTGGGGCCTCTTCAGCACGCGTTACCTCCTCCTCTGGCAATATTCCAAAATCTTTGCCCTCTGGCCAATCCATGATCACTTCCAGGATTCCTGGGCGACTGGGGTTTCCTATTCGAGCCCGTTGTGTGATCAGTGCGACCCACTTACTCCATGTAGCATCAGTTGCATGATGTGTACAGGGGACCCTCCCTCTGAACATCCAGCCTAGCACCGGCAGTCGGGGTGCCAGGAGGAGCTGTGCTTCAGTGCCGATCACTTCTGAAGCAGCTCGAACCCCTTCATATGCTGCTAATATCTCTTTTTCAGTTGGAGTATAGCGGGCCTCGGATCCTCTGTATCCCCGACTCCAAAACCCTAGGGGTCGACCTCGAGTCTCCCCTGGTGCTTTCTGCCAGAGGCTCCAGGTAGGGCCATTCTCCCCGGCTGCGGTATAGAGCACATTTTTTACCTCTTGCCCTGCCCGGACTGGCCCCAGGGCTACTGCATGAACTATCTCCCGTTTAATTTGTTCAAAAGCTTGTCGTTGCTCAGGGCCCCATTTGAAATCGTTCTTCTTCCGGGTCACTTGATAGAGAGGGTTTACAATCAGACTGTAATTTGGAATGTGCATTCTCCAAAAACCCACGACGCCTAAGAAAGCTTGTGTTTCCTTTTTGCTAGTTGGTGGAGACATGGCTGTTATTTTGTTGATCACATCCATTGGGATCTGACGACGTCCATCTTGCCATTTTATTCCTAAAAACTGGATCTCCTGTGCAGGTCCCTTGACCTTACTTTGTTTTATGGCAAAACCGGCCTTCAGCAGGATTTGGACTATTTCCTTCCCTTTTTCAAAAACTTCTCCTGCTGTGTTGCCCCACACGATGATATCATCAATGTATTGCAGGTGTTCTGGAGCTCCACCCTGTTCTAGTGCAGTCTGGATCAGTCCATGGCAAATGGTAGGGCTGTGTTTCCACCCCTGGGGCAGTCGGTTCCAGGTGTACTGAACACCCCTCCAAGTGAAAGCAAACTGTGGCCTGCACTCTGCTGCCAAAGGGATTGAGAAAAACGCATTAGCAATATCAATTGTGGCATACCACTTGGCTGCCTTTGACTCCAGTTCATATTGAAGTTCTAGCATGTCTGGCACAGCAGCACTCAGGGGTGGCGTGACTTCATTTAGGCCACGATAGTCTACTGTTAGTCTCCACTCTCCATTAGACTTCCGCACTGGCCATATGGGACTGTTAAAGGGTGAGCGGGTCTTGCTGATCACTCCTTGGCTCTCCAGTCGACGAATCAGCTTATGGATGGGAATCAGGGAGTCTCGGTCGGTGCGATATTGCCGCCGGTGCACTGTGGTGGTAGCAATTGGCACCTGTTGGTCTTCGACCTTCAGCAACCCCACAACAGAAGGGTCCTCCGAAAGACCAGGCAAGGTGGACAGCTGTTTAATTTCCTCCATCTCCAAGGCAGCTATACCAAAAGCCCACCGGTACCCTTTTGGGTCCTTGAAATACCCTCTCCTGAGGTAGTCTATGCCAAGGATGCAGGGAGCATCTGGGCCAGTCACAATGGGGTGCTTCTGCCACCCGTTCCCAGTTAAACTCACTTCGGCTTCCAATACAGTTAGCTGTTGGGATCCCCCCGTCACCCCAGAAATACAGATGGGTTCTGCCCCTCTATAGCTTGATGGCATTAGGGTACACTGTGCACCGGTGTCTACCAGAGCCTTATACTTCTGTGGGTCTGACGTGCCAGGCCACCGAATCCACACAGTCCAGTAAACCCGGTTGTCCCTTTCCTCCCCCTGGCTGGAGGCAGGGCCCCTCTAATCCTCATCACAGTACTCATTTCTCATTTCTTGTACGTACGGGTCAGAAGTTTCTTCATTAAGATCAAGAGTAAGATCAGCCCTTCTACTCTCTCTGGGGAACTTCCCGCTGGAAACTGGAGCAGCAATTTTCCTGGAAGAACCTCTTTCTGTGATTGTTTTCCCTTGCAATTCGCGTACCCGTGCCCCTAGGGCTGCGGTAGGTTTTCCATCCCACTTCCTCATGTCCTCTCCGTGGTCACGCAGATAAAACCATAGGGTGCCCCGTGGTGTGTACCCTTTATATTCTCTCTCTTGAGCAAAAGAACGCTTACTTCTAATAGCCGAGATACTGGTCCGTACAGGTGAGGAGTAGGACCTATCGTCTCTGAGTTGCTGGATCTCCCGGGACAGTTTTTCGGACAGTTTCTCCACAGCCGAGACGAGGGAGGAAGAAAGACTTTCCTCGTATTGCCGGAGTTGACTAGCCAATTCATCCACTGTTTGTTCCTCTCCATCTTTCCAGGTCATCACTGCCAATGAATTGGCGTATGACGATGGTGAGCTCCTTATAAACTTCCGCCACATGGGTCGTGTGCACTTGACTTCGTCTGGATCTTTGGATAGTTGTTTATTGTTCAGGTCACCATAAATCACCTCCAGCACAGCTAATTCTCTCAGAAACTGGATACCCTTCTCCATGGTGGCCCACTTGCTTGGGCGACATATGACATCTTCCTTAAAGGGATACCTTTCCTTCACGCTTGACAAGAGTCGCCTCCAAAGGCTGAGGATACGTGTCCCTTTTCCAATTGCTTTATCAATGCCCCCTTCCCTAGAAAGGGATCCCAGCTGCTTGGCTTCCCTACCCTCTAATTCCAGGCTACTGGCCCCATTATCCCAGCATCGGAGCAGCCAGGTGACAATATGCTCACCTGGACGACGGCTGAAATCTTTTCGTATATCTCGCAGCTCACTCAGGGATAGAGATCGGGTGGTCACTGCCTCGTTTATGAGTTCTTCCTCTTCCTCCTCCCCGATCAGCGGCCGGGTCTCCTCCTCCTGTTCTCGTGATGGCCCTTCTCCAGGGTACTCGTACAGTTCTTCCTCCGGTTCCCTTTTAGAAGAAGCTTCTTCCTCCCTTACTAAACGAGCCGACTTCCGCTTCCAAAATTTCTTCTTGTGTACAGGGGCGACTGATACCGGCACAGGCTGGTTCTTTGGTTCAGCCACAGGGCCTGTTGCCGGGGTTGGAGTGGTCGCAGTGCATGTCGCCGGGGTTGGAGTGGCCGCAGTGCAAGTGCATGTCACCGGAGTCCGAGTAGCCGCAGGGCCTGTTGCCGGGGTCTGAGTGGCTGCAGTGCATGTCGCCGGGATTGGAGTGGCCGCAGTGCATGTCGCCAGGGTCTGAGTGGCCGCAGTGCATGTCGCTGGGGTTGGAGTGGCCGTAGTGCGTGTTGCCCGGGTTTGAGTGGCCGCAGGGCCTGTTGCCGGGGTCTGAGTGGCTGCACGGCCTGTCGCTGGGGTCGGAGTGGCCGCAGGGCGCGTTGCCCGGGTCTGAGTGGCCGCAGTGCGTGTCGTTTTACTGTCAGAGCCAGAGACCTTCCCTTCCCTTTGAGGGCACTGAATGGTGTTGAACAGGGCTCGGTAGGCATGGGCCAGGCCCCAGCACGTTGCAATGAGCTGCATCTCTCTGGAGTTGCCAGGGTGACAGCATACTTTTTCCAAATATTCTACTAACTTTTCAGGATTCTGCACTTGCTCAGGGGTGAAGTTCCAAAACACTGGGGGTGCCCATTGGCCTAGGTACTTGCCCATCTTGTCCCACACACCCTGCCACTCATAACTATTCAGCCTTGGGGCAGATCTCTGGATGATATTCTTAAATTGCTTACCAACTTTAGACAAAACCGAAACAGTATTCCCAAGAAGTATTAATAGAAGTATCTTAACTGCCCAAGGATGTTCAAAATACTGAAAAATTACTGTAATGAAGGAGGAAACATCATAGAAGAAGGTAGTGACCCTGCCATTCTGTATTTCCTCCGTAAAAAAACTCTCAGAAAAGTTACTGCAATTGCTAGTTGTCTCCACAAAATGGTCTCCGTGGTACAGTAACGGCTTCATTGCGAAGTTTACATACCACACTAATGTCAAGGTCAATGTTCTAAAAACAAACCTCACAAGCGAGACATTACTATTCACTGCAGACCACAGCAAACTGCAAAACCCAACACCAATCTTTAACATGTACAGCAGGAAAAAGAGCGCGATGCAGATTATACAAATCAATATCGAGAACAGAGAAACCAACATTGTGACCCACAACTACTAACAGATATAAGTTCTTTAATACACTCCGGTTAATCTGTTATTATCTCAAACCCTTCGAGCCCCACGTTGGGCGCCAAAAAGGACTGTCGTGGTTTAATTTCAGTCGGCAACTGAGCACCACGCAGCCGCTCGCTCACTCCCCCCCCACCCGGTGGGATGGGGGAGAGAATTGGAAGAGCACAAGTTAGAAAAACTCGTGGGTTGAGATAAAAACAGTTTAATAATTGAAATAAAATTATAATAATAATAATATGATAATAATAATAATAATAATAATAATAATAATAATAATAATACACAAAGCAAGTGATGCACAATACAATTGCTCACCACCTGCCGACCGATGCCCAGCCAGTCCCCGAGCAGCGGCCCCCCCGGCCAGCTTTCCCCAGTTTATGTACTGAGCATGACGTCACATGGTATGGAATGTCCCTTTGGCCAGTTTGGCTGTGCCCCCTCCCAGCTTCTTGTGCACCTTCAGCCTTCTCAGTCGGTAGAGCATGGGAAGCTGAAAAGTCCTTGGCTAGTGTAAGCATTACCTAGCAACAACTAAAACATCGGTGCGTTATCAACTTTGTTCTCATCCTAAATCCAAAACACTGTACCAGCTACTAGAAAAGAAATTAACTCTATCCCTGCCGAAACCAGGACAGCATGCCATTTAAAATGCTGGCACAGATGAAGTAAAACACACACACACTAAAAAAAAAAAAAAAAAAAAAAGCTTTGGTCAGCTTTCGGGACTACAGACATACTTATGCTCTGTGTGGAGATGGTTAATGAATCCAGTGTTTTGGAGTTGTAAGCTTGTGCGTTCACTGACTGCATGCTTTTTCAGTGGCAACAGCGCACCAAAGATATTAATTACACCATCCCCTTTTTTCCCCTGAATGTTTGGATATTGTAAGTTCGGACCTTTTCGTTTTGTTTCCCCCTTTCCCTTGATAATATTTAATCTTTCTCTTCCTTTTAGGAGGTGTCATGGTTTAACCTCAGTCAGCAACTGAGTACCACACAGCTGCTTGCTCACTCCCCCCCCCTCCCGGTGGGATGGGGGAGAGAATTGGAAGAGCACAAGTGACAAAAACTCGTGGGTTGAGATAAAAACAGTTTAATAATTGAAATAAAAAGATAATAACAATAACAATAAAATAATAATAATACACAAAGCAAGTGATGCACAGTACAATTGCTCACCACCCGCCGACCGATGCCCAGCCAGTCCCTGAGCAGTGGCCCCCCCGGCCAGCTTTCCCCAGTTTATGTACTGAGCATGACGTCACATGGTATGGAATGTCCCTTTGGCCAGTTTGGCTGTGCCCCCTCCCAGCTTCTTGTGCACCTCCAGCCTTCTCAGTCGGTAGAACATGGGAAGCTGAAAAGTCCTTGACTAGTGTAAGCACTACCTAGCAACAACTAAAACATCAGTGTGTTATCAACTTTGTTCTCCTCCTAAATCCAAAACACAGCACTGTACCAGCTACTAGGAAGGAAATTAACTCTATCCCTGCCGAAACCAGGACAGGAGGGAAAACTTTGCTGGGCGGCAGGGAGAGGAATCCTGTATGGAAAGCTTGTTCTGTGTAATAAAGTTAGGAGTGGGGAGCTGGGGGGCTCTAACCTGTTCCGGTTTTAAGGGTGATGTTGTGATATTTTTGAAGAATATGGATGCATTTATTTTTATGATTTTTTTTTAAAAGAAGCACAGCGTTTCACTTGTAAATCTGAATGCTACCAGGGTAATCGTCTGATATCCACAACAGAGCTTGGCTATATTTTTAACAGCTGGCTGTGATTTTTAAGCTACTTTCTTACTACCCAGAGGATTTATTTGATTTTATTTTTATGCGTGGGGTTGCCTTTTGTTGCAAAGGGGGAGGGGGGCGGATTTGTCTTTCTCGCTTTGACATCTTAAAAATATTTTTAATCTGTGTTTATTTTGTGAAGTCTGTCAGAGGGGCGGAGCACTTGGCTTCTGCTGGGCTGGGGCTGCCTGAGCAGGGGCCGGGGGCGATGCAGGTCGGCGCTGAACCTGCCTGGCTCCACATGCCTCTGGCTGGCTGTGCGTGTGCCGGGGGAAGGAAGCCTGACATGCTAGACAGTCTCCGGCTGTCTAGCAGCGTGGCTGGAGCGATGCCTGCAAACCTCATGGATTCACATTTCCTCTCTTTCTTTCCTTCTTTTTATCAGCGGTTCAGCGAGGAAGGATGCTGCTCACCCAGCCGAACCCAGGCCAGTACGTGCTGACCAATGGGGACCCATCAACAGGCAGTGCTCTTTCGGGACACATATTGCTGCTGCTGCGGGCTGAACCCTACCCCTACTCCCACTATGGTAACCAGTGTATGCAGTCCAACAACATCATGGGCATCAAGAACATCTGTGAGCTGGCCGCTTGCCTGCTCTTCAGCGCTGTCGAGTGGGCCCGCAACATCCCCTTCTTCCCTGACCTGCAGATCACCGACTGCTGCAACTCACCTGGAGCGAGCTCTTCATGCTCAATGCAGCGCAGTGCTCCGTGCCGCTCCACATAGCCCCGCTCCTGGCCGCCGCTGGCCTCCACGCCTCCCCCATATCCGCCGACCGCGTTGTAGCCTTCATGGACCACATTCGCATCTTCCAGGAGCAAGTGGAGAAGCTCAAGGACCTGCACGTCGACTCGGCTGAGTACAGCTGCCTCAAAGCCATCGTCCTCTTCACCTCAGGTGAGCCTCGGTGGCTCCCGGGTGGTGGGGAGGCTGCCACAGGGACAGTGATACGCATGGGGATAGGGGGGACCCTGCCACTCCCCCAGGCTCGCAGAGATGGGGTAGTCCCCCCCGGGGCCACACAGAGCCAGGGCAGCAGGCACAGGGCTCCTAGGGCCCCCCCGGTGCCCCGCCTCATTCAGGGAGAGGCGAGGGTGCAGGCCTCCCCGAGGCACGCCCGCCCTCCAGGGTTCAGGACAGGGGGGCACCAGCATCACTCACTCATAAATAACAGCGCCTTGCTGCTACCTCATTTCCCCTGGTCGGCAACTGTTCCACCTTCACAGTTGCAAAGTTATTTGGGATCGTAAAAAAATTGATGCGATCTTTCTTTTTTGAAAGACCAAAATATAATAACGTAATGGAAGGAGGAAGTCTAAGGGGGTATGCCATAGGGCAGAGATAAATCTTTCCACCGCGCAAAATCACACAAAAAGTGGAATTTTAACAGATTGCCTAAAAAATAGCACTGTGCTGACAAGATGAACTGATGAAGCATGTAGGAGAAGGTAAATCAAAATTCTGAAGAACTGCCTTTTGACCATATTCCAACGTCTCTGGGATACATGCTCAGCTTTGCTACTGGTTGAATCTGCAAATGGGAAAGTGGCAGCTATGTCCCTTAGCCTGGGCAGAGACCCCAGGTCCCCAGGCACTGGACTGGGCTCCAGCGGCCAGGAAGGAGGGAGTCCTTGACCTGAGTGGCTGGACCAGGCAGCCACAATCCTAACATCCCTTAACAGTTTCATAGTTGGCAGGATCTGGTCCAGTTGTGAGTATCCCCAAGATTATAATCCTGTGGTGGGTTGACCTTGGCTGGCCACCAGGTGCCCACCAAGCTGCTCTTATCACTCCCCCTCCATCAACAGGACAGGGGGAGAAAATACGATAAAAAAGCTTGTGGGGCGAGATAAGGACAGGGAGATCATTCACCAATTACCGTCATGGGCAAAACAGACTCAACTTGGGGAAATTAATTTAATTTATTGCCAATTAATAACAGAGTAGGATAGTGAGAAATAAAAAAAAAAACCCTTAAAATGCCTTCCTCCCACCTCTCTCTTCTTCCCAGGCTCAACTTCACTCCTAACTCTTCTACCTCCTCCCCCTGAGCGGAGAAGGGGGGATGGGGAATGGGGGTTGCAGTCAGTTCATAACATTTCATCTCTGCCGCTCCTTCTTCCTCATGCTGTTCCCTTGCTCCAGAGTGAGTCCTTCCCATGGGCTGCAGTTTTTCACTAACTGCTCCAGCATGGGTCCTTTCCATGGGGTACAGTCTTCAGGAACAGACTGCTCCAGTGTGGGTCCCCCACAGGCCACAGTTCCTGCCAGAAAACCTGCTCCTGCATGGTCTCCTCTCCATGGGCCACAGTTCCTGCCAGGAGCCTGCCTCAGCGTGGGCTCTCCACAGGCTGCAGCTTCCTTCAGGGCACATCCACCTGCTCCGGCATGGGGTCCTCCACAAGTTGCAGCGTGGATATCTGCTCCACCGTGGTCCTCCATGGGCTGCAGGGGGACAACTTGCTTCACCATGGTCTTCACCGCGGGCTGCAGGGGAATCTCTGCTCCAGAACCTGGAGCACCTCCTCCCCTTCCTTCTTCACTGACCTTGGTGTCTGCATAGTTGTTTCTCTCACATATTCTCACTCCTCTCTCCCAGCTGCTGCCACGCAGCATTTTTTACCCTTTCTTAAATATGTTATCACAGAGGCGCTGATTGGCTCAACTTTGGCCAGCGGTGGGTCCGTCTTGGAGCCGGCTGGAACTGGCTTCTCACAGAAGCCACCCCTGCTGGCCCCCCACTACCAAAACCTTGTCACGTAGACCCAATACAGTCTGATAATCTTTGATAATAATTCTAACATGGTCATTGTGGCCACTGGAGAAACCCGCACATACTAATCCCTGACCCACCGAGCCTTTTATCTGCATGTGTACTCTCAACAGGCTGAGCAAATAAAGGCCAACTGATAATTTACACATGAATCAATTTCCTCTGCAGCATAGGCACCAGAGACATTTCTTTTCTTTGTTATGGAGAGAAAAGCAGCCAGGTCTGAGCTTGTCTCACCAGAAATCATATAAGTGAAACAGTAATATGTTGGAAAATGGCAGATCGGCAAAGGGAAGGTGTTTTGAATACCTGATAAAAATGGCATCCACAGAGGACTAGATGAATATTTAGCGTGAAACAGGACTGACAGTAACAATGAGCCTTTGTCCTATTCAAAACACTTGCCATTGCAAGCATGATAATGTTATAATACAAAGGCAGATGTTTGACTGCTAGAGTTAGCATAACTTTTCTGGGTTTTTTGAAAACAAATTTTCATGCATTGCAACATCTAGTCTGCTGCTGCTGCTGAGAGTTTTCTATGCAGTCTTAATTTTTTTTCTGTGCAGTCTTAAAATGGGAAGGCTGAAGCAACCTGGCATCAGTAACAAAACTGGAACGAATATTCAGAAGCCAGTACTATGCATTTTTCATTCTTAGTTTCAGCAGATACTATCCTTCCACTCTTCCTTTCTGAAGATAGTGATTCTTGCTTCCAGTTGACAAAAAGAAGTGTTTCAGAGAGATACATTTTCATTTCCTGGTCTTTTTTCCACCTCACCACTGATCCTGCTTCCCTAAAACCCATCTATCATTCTCTTGTTCCAACTTCTGCCGCTTGTGCTAATATTTGCACAGAAGGGCCAGAACAGATTAGAACCTGGTGGTGGAACTGCCATCACTTTGTGTCATGCAATCAGGTCTTACTAACTGTATGCATGATATATATCAGTAATAAAGTACAACAATTGAAACCTCAAAAAAACCCCAAACCAAAAATAATTTGACTGATGCTATGTCTATGCTTTTTATTAACCTGAAACTGAAATTTAAAATAATAACTGAGATGTTTTCAGGCTGGTGCATGACAGGAGATGTGATATACCCACTCAATGCCATGATCTTTGGCCCAGGGGTCTATGAGGTTGTTTCGGAAATGAGTCCCGTTGTCTGACTCAATTCTTTCTGGGGTGCCATGTCGCCATAGGACTTGCTTTTCAAGGCCCAGGATAGTGTTCCGGGCAGTGGCATGGGGCACGGGATATGTTTCCAGCCATCCGGTGGTTGCCTCCGCCATTGTAAGCACGTGGCGCTTGCCTTGGCGGGTTTGTGGGAGTGTGATATAATCAACCTGCCAGGCCTCCCCATATTTATATTTCAGCCATCGTCCTCCATACCAGAGGGGCTTTAACCGCTTGGCTTGCTTGACTGCAGCGCATGTTTCACATTCATGGATAACCTGTGCAATAGTGTCCATGGTCAAGTCCACCCCTCGATCACGAGCCCATCTGTATGTTGCATCTCTTCCTTGGTGGCCTGAGGTGTCATGGGCCCACCGAGCTAGAAATAATTCACCCTTATGTTGCCAGTCCAGATCCACCTGAGCCACTTCAATCTTAGCAGCCTGATCCACCTGCTGGTTGTTTTGATGTTCTTCAGTGGCCCGACTCTTGGGTACGTGAGCATCTACGTGACGGACTTTTACAACCAGGTTCTCCACCCGGGCAGCAATATCTTGCCACAATGCGGCAGCCCAGATGGGTTTGCCTCTGCGCTGCCAGTTGCTCTGCTTCCATTGCTGCAACCACCCCCACAGGGCATTTGCCACCATCCATGAGTCAGTCTAGAGATAGAGCACTGGCCACTTTTCTCGGTCAGCAATGTCTAAAGCCAGCTGGATGGCTTTCACCTCTGCAAACTGACTCGATTCAACTTCCCCTTCAGCAGTTTCTGCAACTTGTCGTGTAGACCTTCATACAGCAGCTTTCCACCTCCGATGCTTTCCCACAAGACGACAGGACCCATCAGTGAACAGAGCATTTTGTTCCTCATTTTATTTGCCTTCTGGCCAGTCCATGATCACTTCCAGGATTCCTGGGCGACTGGGGTTTCCTATTCGAGCCCGTTGCGTGATCAGTGCGACCCACTTACTCCACGTAGCATCAGTTGCATGATGTGGACAGGGGACCCTCCCTCTGAACATCCAGCCCAGCACCGGCAGTCGGGGTGCCAGGAGGAGCTGTGCTTCAGTGCCGATCACTTCCGAAGCAGCTCGAACCCCTTCATATGCTGCTAATATCTCTTTTTCAGTTGGAGTATAGCGGGCCTCGGATCCTCTGTATCCCCGACTCCAAAACCCTAGGGGTCGACCTCGAGTCTCCCCTGGTGCTTTCTGCCAGAGGCTCCAGGTAGGGCCATTCTCCCCGGCTGTGGTGTAGAGCACATTTTTTACATCTTGCCCTGCCCAGACTGGCCCCAGGGCTACTGCATGAACTATCTCCCGTTTAATTTGTTCAAAAGCTTGTCGTTGCTCAGGGCCCCATTTGAAATCGTTCTTCTTTCGGGTCACTTGATAGAGAGGGTTTACGATCAGACTGTAATTTGGAATATGCATTCCCCAAAAACCCACGACGCCTAAGAAAGCTTGTGTTTCCTTTTTGCTAGTTGGTGGAGACATGGCTGTTATTTTGTTGATCACATCCATTGGGATCTGACGACGTCCATCTTGCCATTTTATTCCTAAAAATTGGATCTCCTGCGCAGGTCCCTTGACCTTATTTTCTTTTATGGCAAAACTGGCCTTCAGAAGGATATGGACTATTTCCTTCCCTTTCTCAAAAAATTCTCCTGCTGTGTTGCCCCACACGATGATGTCATCAATGTATTGCAGGTGTTCCGGAGCCTCACCCTGTTCCAGTGCAGTTTGGATCAGTCCATGGCAAACGTTCGGGCTGTGTTTCCACCCCTGGGGCAGTCGGTTCCAGGTGTACTGGACGCCCCTCCAAGTGAAAGCAAACTGTGGCCTGCACTCTGCTGCCAAAGGGATTGAGAAAAACGCATTAGCAATATCAATTGTGGCATACCACTTGGCTGCCTTTGACTCCACTTCGTATTGAAGTTCTAGCATGTCTGGCACAGCAGCACTCAGCGGTGGCGTGACTTCGTTCAGGCCACGATAGTCTACTGTTAGTCTCCACTCTCCATTAGACTTCCGCACTGGCCATATGGGACTGTTAAAGGGTGAGCGAGTCTTGCTGATCACTCCTTGGCTCTCCAGTTGACGAATCAGCTTATGGATAGGAATCAGGGAGTCTCGGTGCAATATTGCTGCCAGTGCACTGCTGTGGTAGCGATTGGCACCTGTTGGTCTTCGACCTTCAGCAACCCCACAACAGAGGGGTCCTCCGAGAGACCAGGCAAGGTAGACAGCTGTTTAATTTCCTCCGTCTCCAAGGCAGCTATACCAAAAGCCCACCGGTACCCTTTTGGGTCCTTGAAATACCCTCTCCTGAGGGAGTCTATGCCAAGGATGCACGGAGCATCTGGGCCAGTCACAATGGGGTGCTTTTGCCACTCATTCCCAGTTAGACTTACTTTGGCTTCCAATACAGTTAGCTGTTGGGATCCCCCCATCACTCCAGAATGGGTTCTGCCCCTCTATAGCTTGATGGCATTAGGGTACACTGTGCACCGGTGTCTACTAGAGCCTTCTACTCCTGTGGGTCTGATGTGCCAGGCCACCGAATCCACACAGTCCAGTAAACTCGGTTGTCCCTTTCCTCCACCTGGCTGGAGGCAGGGCCCCTCTAGTCCTGGTCATAGTATTCATTACTCACTTCTTGTAAATACGAGTCAGAAGTCTCTTCATTAAGATCGGAAGTAAGATCGGCCCTTCTACTCTGTCTGGGGAACTGCCCGCTGGAAACTGGAGCAGCAATTTTCCTGGAAGAACCCCCTTTTGTGATTGTTTTTCCTTGCAACTCACGTACCTGTGCCTCTAGGGTCGAGGTAGATTTTCCATCCCACTTCCTCATGTCCTCTCCGTGGTCACGTAGGTAAAACCACAGGGTGGCCCATGGTGAGTATCCACTATATCCTCTCTCTTGAGCAGAGGGACACTGACTTCTAATAGCCGAGATACTGGTCTGTACAGGTGAGGAGTAGGACATATCCTCTTTGAGTTGCTGGATCTCCCGGGACAGTTTCTCCACAGCCGAGACGAGGGAGGAAGAGAGACTTTCTTCGTGTTGCTGGAATTGGCCAGCCAATTCATCCACCGTTTGTTCCTCTTCGTCTTTCCAGGTCATCACTGCCAATGAGTTGGCGTATGACGATGGTGCACGCCGTACAAACTTCTGCCACGTGGCTCGTGTGCACTTGACTTCATCTGGATCTTTGGATAACTGCTCATTGTCCAGGTCATCATAAATCACCTCCAGCATGGCTAATTCCCTCAGGTACTGGATACCTCTCTCCATGGTGGTCCACTTGCCTGGGTGACATAGAACATCTTCCTTCAAGGGATACCTTTCCTTCACGCCTGGCAGGAGTCGCCTCCAGAGGCTGAGGGCTTGTGCCCCTTTTCCAACTGCTTTGTCAATGCCCCCTTCCCTGGAAAGGGATCCCAGCTGCTTGGCTTCCCTACCCTCTAATTCCAGGCTACTGGCCCTGTTATCCCAGCATCGGAGCAGCCAGGTGACAATGTGCTCACCTGGATGACGGCTGAAATCTTTTCGCATATCTCGCAGCTCACTCGGGGACAGGGATCCGGTGGTTACCACCTCGTTTATGAGTTCTTCCTCTTCTTCCTCCCCGAGCAGCGGCTGGCTCTTCTCCTCCTGTTCTCGTGATAGCCCTACTCCGGGGTAGTCTGCCTCATCCACTTCTTCCTCCGGTTCCCTTTTAGAAGAAGCTTCTTCCTCCCTTACTTAACAAGCCGACTTCCGCTTCCAAGATTTCTTCTTGTGTATAGGGGCAACTGATACCGGCACAGGTTGGTTCTCTGGTTTAGCCGCAGTGCCTGTCGCCGGGGTCAGAGTGGCCGCAGGGCCTGTCGCTGGGGTCGGAGTAGCTGCAGTGCCTGTCGCCGGTTCGGAGTAGCCGCAGTAGTCGTTTTGTCATCAGATCCAGAGACCTCCTCTTCCCTTTGAGGGTACTGAATGGTGTTGAACAGGGCTCGGTAGGCATGGGCCAGGCCCCAGCACGTTGCAGTGATCTGTGTGTCTCTGGAGTTGCCAGGGTGACAGCATACTTTGTCCAAATATTCTACTAACTTTTCAGGATTCTGCACTTGCTCAGGGGTGAAGTTCCAAAACACTGGTGGTGCCCCGTGTCCTAGGTACTTGCCCATGCTATCCCACACACCCTGCCACTCATAACTATCCAGCCTTGGGGCAGATCTCTGGATGATATCCTTAAATTGCTTATTAACCTTAGACAAAACCAAAACAATATTCCAAAGAAATACCAATAGAAGTATCTTAACTACCCGAGGATGTTCAAGATACTGAAAAGTTACTGTAATGAAGGAGGAAACATCATAGAAGAAGGTAGTGACACTGCCATTCTGTATTTCCTCCGTAAAAAACCTCTCAGAGGAAGGACTATAATTGCTAGTTATCTCCACGAAGTGGTACCAAAGTAAAGTAATGGCTTCAGTACAAAGCTCAAATACCAGATTAAGCTCAAGGCCAGTGTTTTAATAACAAACCTCCCAGGCAAAACATCACTAATCACTGCAGACCACAGCAAACTGCAAAAACCAACACCAATCTCTAACATGTACAGCAAAAAAAAAGAGCATGGTGCAGATCAGATAAACTAATATCGAGAACAGATGAATCAATATTGTAACCCACAACTTTTAACAGATATAAATTCCTTAATGCGCTCTGGTTAATCTGTTATTATCTCAAACCCTTCGAGCCCCACGTTGGGCGCCAAAAAGGACTGTCATGGTTTAACCTCAGTCGGCAACTGAGCACCACACAGCCGCTTGCTCACTCTCCCCACCCCCCCCCCGGTGGGATGGGGGAGAGAATCGGAAGAGTAAAAGTGAAAAAACTCGTGGGTTGAGATAAAAACAGTTTAATAATTGAAATAAAATAAAATAGTAATAATAACAAGAACAATAATAAAAGAACATACAAAGCAAGTGATGCACAATGCAATTGCTCACCACTTGCCGACCGATGCCCAGCCAGTCCCCGAGCAGCGGCCCCCCTGGCCAGCTTTCCCCCATTTTATATACTGAGCATGATGTCACATGGTATGGAATATCCCTTTGGCCAGTTGGGGTCAGCTGTCCTGGCTGTGCCCCCTCCCAGCTTCTTGTGCACCTCCAGCCTTCTCAGTCGGTAGAACATGGGAAGCTGAAAAGTCCTTGACTAGTGTAAGCACTACTTAGCAACAACTAAAACATCCGTGTGTTATCAACATTATTCTCATACAAAATGCAAAACACAGCACTGTACCAGCTACTAGGAAGAAAATTAACTCTATCCCAGCCGAAACCAGGACAGTGTCCATGTAGACATACACATAGTATGTATTGATCCTGACCGGTAGACCACTGTACATTGAGGAGCTAGTGATCCACATAACAGTTAACCTGAGGAGGCCCAGGCCTGTGCTGTTCTGTGCTATGCTATGCTATGCTGCACATACAACATGGCCTTTAAGGCCTGTGTTATGCTGTGCAGATCCCTTAGACACAAGGTAAACTCAGCCAGGTCATTGTAACAGAGGAGCCTGCAGGCAGTTCCCACCTGGTACTGGCGATTACGCCACTTGTGTGGCTTTGCTTTTATCTAAAAGTGCAGCAAGAAGTTCTCATGTGAATATCCTTTAGGAATAGAGCTGTTTTCCTGTAAGAAAATTATATAATAGCTCGAATGACCAAAAGGGAGAGCTTCTCTCCACAGACAGAATCTGCTCTGTGCAGCATGCCGTGGGGGGAATCCATTTGGAGTCTGTCCGATGCCACACCAACGCAGGGTACCCAGGATCTGAAGGGACGTAAGATTTACTTGCTATCTATATTCCTCTTCTTTTTCTGTTTTATTAAAGCAGTTATATTGTTAAGCCATTTTTTGTCGGGCCTTTCTTACTGAGATCCAGAAAGAACCCTGCACCATCTGTCTGTCTCCCTGTGCAGAACACAGTACACTTGAGTAGAGGGGTTTTTTTTCCTGTAACATATACAATTGGATTACAGATTTAGGATATACATTTCATGCTGAGGCTGAGGTGATACCGAGTACAAAGGAATATTGAAGAGACATCTGGTTCTCTTCACTGGACATAATGTAGCCAAGCTTGACATATTCTCTGAATAGATAAGCCAAACATTCAGTAGGGGTTTACTCCGTGCAGTAGGGGTATACTCTCTGAATAGATAAGCTAAACATTCAGTAGGACAGAAGACCTTGAAACTTTGTAGATAAGAAAGTGATGCTGAAGACAGCTAGTTTGTGAAGGTAAAAGTGTGCAAACCGAGCCAAAGAACGAACTGTGCATGCGCAAGAACTGAGTTCAACTAGCGGTCATGGTGAGGAAGACTATCGACGACCACCAGAGGACCCTGAAAGACCACCAATGGACATAAGAGCGCATGTGTAAAGACTTTTACATATGTTAATGAACTAACATTAATATGTTAATCATGCCTCAGAAAACTAATGAATATGTATATTTTGACTGTACTTAACTCCTATAGTTAAGCAGCTCGGCGCACACATTAGGTGGAGTGATCCCCTGTGCGTCCGGCGCCGCAATAAAGAATGCCTGCTTTCTAAAACTCCAAATTGAGTCTTAGAGAGTTTTTCATCCGCCGACTTACGGTAACAGTTTTGGCGACCCAGATGGGACACAGCTCTTGAGCCTCGACGGATCCTGGGATCGCGGAACCTCAGCCGGCACCGAGGGATTCTCGGAGAGGACCTCTCCCGATCCCCGGACCGAAGAGCCCCTGAGCGAAGACTACTGCTTTGTGAGTAATAAGGCATTCTTTCGGAAATTTGGTTACCTGCCCGTCAGACGCAGCGAAAGCTCCGCAGGGTTGGGTTTAGGACCCGGGTAGGGGCTAGTCCCCGTTTGGTAGGGGTTAAATGTCCCCGTTTGGTAGGGGTTAAATGTCCCCATTTGGTTTGGAAGGGGTTAAAGTCCCCGTTTGATTTAAAAGGGATTAGAGTTCCCGCTCAAGGTAAATGTTAAGAGCAACCGCGGTAACAAATATTGTAAGAACTTGTCGATTATTGCAAGTATTTTGTCTGTTTGTTATAGTTCATCTGTTTGTTATAGTGATTGGTTATTTGTGTTGTTGTATGAAAGACTTGTCTGTGTGTGTGATTCCCTGTGTATAAAATGGGTGCCGGATCATCCACGGGTGAGGGAACTTTAAATAAATCACCTTTGGGTTGTATTTTAATACATTGGAAACAAATTGCAGGATCCCCTGGTGGGGTCACGAAAAGGGATGATCTAATTAAGTATTGTAATCAATGGTGGCCACTATATAAACTAGAAGATGGAGAAAAGTGGCCAAGGAATGGTACTTTGAATTATAATACCCTGTTACAACTAATGCTGTTTCTAAGGAGGGAAGGAAAATGGGATGAGGTATTGTATGCTGATATGTTCTTTACATTGAGGTAGCATCCTGAGTGGCAAAAGAAGCGTGGAATTAATTTGGCCCCAACTGATCCTTTGGTATTGGCATTGGAAAAGGATGAACGAGAGAGAGAAAAAGGGAAAGTGTTAAAAAGGTGTTGTTCGGCATGCAGTATTGGACAGAGATGTTTGAAGTTGACTCAGAAAGAGCAGGAAGAGGATTTAGAGATGTTAGTGGCTCCGGGATTGAGGCAGAGATCCCAAAATCACGGATTTGAGCCCTTCAGGGTGGAGGGCGAATCGGACGATGAGTCTGAGAGAGGCGCTACAAGGGCAACGCCGGTGGCAAGGAGAACTCGTAACCGACAGGGAACCGTGTTGCAAGCTCCATTAAGGCAAGCAGTAGGGAATGAGGGTCCGGTTGTAGTAAAAGTGCCTTTTTCGATCACAGATTTAAACAACTGGAAAATAGCTGCCGGCAATTATAGAGATGATTCCGATCGAGTGGCCAGTGCCTTTGAAATGATGATAAAAACTCAGGATCCAGATTGGAAAGATATTGAAGTTATCATGCAAGTATTGTTTGATAGTACAGAAAGGGAAATGATTTGTAAAACAGCTAGAACTCAGGTAGAAGCTCAAATAGCTGCGGGAACACTGCAGGGACAACTGGAGCATCATTTCCCTTCGGCTGATCCTGCATGGGATCCAAATGATAATGGAGAAAAATTATTACTGACTCAATATCAAAAATGGGTCCTATTTGGGATAAGGAATGCTATACCTAAAGCAATAAACTGGTCAAAATTATATGAAATTAAACAAGACAAGAAGGAGTCACCCACAGACTTCTTAAATAAGTTAAAAGAAGCAGCCCGAAAATATACAACACTAGATCCTGAATCAGAAGAGGGAAAGAGTCAATTGGCAACTTTATTTATTGGACAATCTGCAGACGACATTCGCAGGAAATTACAGAAACTACAAGGGGCAGATGCTAGAGATTTGGGAAAGCTTTTAGATTGGGCTTGGTTAATATATAGAAACAGAGACCAGCAAAAAGAAAAAGGGAATGCTAGGCTAATCGCAGCATTGGAAGGAGTTCGTGGTTCACAAGGAGGCCAAAGAAGAGACGGATTTGGGGGGGGTCGACATCGGGAAGGTCGCAGTAGGGGATACTCTAGACCCCCATTAGGAAAAACTCAATGTGCTTATTGTAGGAAGGAGGGACATTGGAAACAAGAATGTCCGTTGTTACGAAAAAATGGAAAGTCTGAAACCTCTATATTATATTAATGTTTAATATAAACATAGAAATGGAAGACTGAAGGAAACCGGAGGAATCTTCCCCAGCAGAGCCTCTGGTTAAAATTAAGCTGGGGGAAGATGAAACTGAAATAGAATGTTTAATCGATACAGGAGCTACTTATTCGGTTTTGAATACAAAGAAACATGAGTTAGGATATGATACTGTAAGAATTATTGGTGCAACAGGAAAGCCGGAGACGCGGCCCTTCTTTAAACCTCTAAAATTTAAAATTGGAAAACAATGGGTAACGCATCAGTTTTTGTATCTACCAGGTGCACCAAAACCTTTAATAGGCCGAGATCTACTAGAAAAACTAGAAGCTGAAATAAAGTTTAAGAATGGAGAAGTAGAAGTGTCAATACCTGAATCTAAATTTGTCCAAGCTTCAATATTATTATTGCAGGAAATTGAGCAAGTGAAAAGGAAAATCCCGACTGAAGTTGAAGATGCAGTGATCCCTATTGTCTGGGCAGGAGAAATACCTGGAAAATCAAAGAGGGCTGAACCCGTAAGAATAGACCTTATACCAGGATCAACACCGGTAAGATTGAAACAGTATCCCTTAAAATTAGAAGCTAAACTTGGTTTGGTACCTATTATACAAAAGTTTTTGAAATATGGGTTATTAAGAGAATGTGAATCTAAGTATAATACTCCGATTTTACCTGTTAAGAAGGCCGATGGAAAATCTTACAGATTAGTCCAGGATTTGAGAGCAGTAAACCAAATTGTCCAAGATATACATCCAGTAGTGGCAAATCCGTATACACTATTAACCGCACTCACTGAGGATCAGGGGTGGTTTACAGTTTTAGATTTAAAAGATGCCTTTTTCTGTGTCCCACTTGATTCCGGAAGCCAGGAATTGTTTGCCTTTGAATGGGAGAATCCTGAGACTGGAAGGAAAACCCAGTACACTTGGACTGTATTACCGCAAGGATTCAAAAATAGTCCGACAATCTTTGGAAACCAACTAGCAAAAGAATTAGAATTATGGAGACAAGAAAATAGAAATGGAGTAATGCTACAGTATGTCGACGATATACTAATAGCTGGGAACTCCCGAGAGGAATGCTTGGAATTGACAGTCAGTTTATTAAATTTCCTCGGACTTAGTGGTTACCGAGTGTCAAAAGGAAAGGCCCAAATTGCACAGGAAACTGTAATATATTTGGGCTTTGAAATTCTGAGGGGACAGAGACAATTAAGTAATGAAAGGAAAGAAGCTATTTGTCAGCTTCCAGAACCTCGAAATGTTCATGAGTTGAGAACCTTTTTAGGAATGGTGGGATGGTGTCGTTTATGGATTGCTAACTATGGACTGATGGTGAAACCCTTGTATGAATTATTGAAGTCATCAAAAGGTTCCCTGCAATGGTCAAATGAAGATCGAAATGCATACATTCAACTCAAAAGAGCTCTGATGAAAGCCCCAGCTCTGGGGCTGCCTAATTTAGAAAAGCCATTTGAATTATTTACTCATGAAAGACAAGCAATAGCCCTTGGAGTTTTAACCCAGCGGTTGGGGGAATATAAAAGGGCTGTGGCCTACTTTTCTAAACAACTTGATCCGGTGAGCCAAGGATGGCCGAGTTGCCTAAGAGCAGTAGCTGCAACAGTGTTATTAATACAGGAGGCTCGAAAACTTACTATGGGACAAAAGATAACTGTTTATGTTCCACACATGGTGACCACAGTATTGGACCAGAAGGGGTGGACATTGGTTGTCTCCTAGTAGAATGCTAAAATACCAAGTAGTACTAATAGAACTAGATGATGTGACCTTAAAGACTACTACTGTGATTAATCCTGCCATGTTTCTCTCAACTCGACAAGAAGGCGGCAAACCGGAACATGACTGTCTGCAGACCATTGAGGAAGTCTATTCAAGCAGACCCGATTTAAAGGATGTTCCCTTGCAGAATCCAGATTGGGAGCTATACACGGACGGCAGCAGCTTTATGAAAGAAGGAAAGCGGGTATCAGGATATGCAATCACCACCGTCGAAATGGTGGTGGAAGCACAAGCGCTGCCCACCAAGACGTCAGCTCAGAAGGCTGAACTGATAGCTCTCACCCGAGCTCTACAGTTAAGTGCAAATAAGTGTGTGAATATTTGGACAGATTCTAAATATGCTTTTGGAGTAGTACATGCACATGGAGCAATTTGGAAGGAAAGAGGATTATTATCCTCACAAGGTACGGAGATAAAACATAAAGAAGAGATCTTGAGCCTACTGGAGAGCATAAAGGCTCCGGCTGCTGTAGCTATTATGCATTGTAAAGCTCATCAGTCGGGACAAACCGCTCAGGAGCGAGGAAATAAGCTGGCTGATTTGGCCGCAAAGCGGGCTGCAGAAAAAGGCATAGAAGAAAATGTATTAGCAATAGTGCCAGGAAAAAGAATCTCCCTTCAAGAAAACCCTATTTACGATAAACAAGATAAAAGATTAATCGAAACTTTACAAGCAGAAAGGCGAGAAGACGGATGGGCAGTTACACCTACAGGTTTAGTAGTAATACCGCATTCCCTTATGAATAGTTTAGTAAAGGAAGAACATAACACTGTGCACTGGGGGACTGAAAATTTGTTAAAACATTTACAGAAGTCGGTTATTAGCAGAAATATGGTGGAAATTATTAAATCAGTCACACAAAGATGTGAGTTATGTTGTAAAAACAACCCAAAAACACAGAATAAAATTCAATTTGGAAAAACTATGGAGGGACAGGCACCTGGGGAGTATTGGCAAATAGATTTTACTGAATTGCCAAGAAAAGGAGGGCTGAAGTATTTGTTGGTCCTTGTGGATACATATACAGGATGGCCTGAGGCCTTTCCATGTCGCACCAATAAAGCAAAAGAAGTAGTAAAAATATTATTAAAAGAAATAATCCCAAGATTTGGAGTACCTTTAGGGATGTCATCGGATAGGGGTCCACATTTTGTAGCCAAAGTAGTTACTGAAATAAGCAGACTGTTAGATATTAGTTGGGATTTACATACCCCTTATAGGCCTCAATCTAGTGGTAAAGTAGAAAGAATGAATTGTACCCTGAAGACTCAGTTAAGTAAGATATGTCAGGAAACCTCGATAAACTGGACACAGGCTTTGCCTTTAGCTTTGCTAAGAATTAGAGTCCAGCCACGAGGTAGGCAACACTTCAGCCCATACGAATTGATGTATGGACGACCGTACCAAATGCCTGGACTGCCAGGAGAGATGCGAATACAAGGGGAGAATGATGCAAGAAATTACTTGATTGCTCTTGGGAAAGTTTTACAAAAACTAAATAAATATGTAGTCTTGAATAAATCTCTAGGTCTTGAGTCCCCAGCGCATCCATTCCAGCCCGGAGATTGGGTATACATTAAATCCTGGACTTCTGAACCACTACAAGAAAAATGGAAAGGACCATTTCAAATCTTGTTAACTACACATACAGCAGTTAAACTAGAAGGAAAAGGACCGTGGATTCACTACTCTCGAATTAAGAAAGCTCCTGTAGAATGGAAAGTGGAATCAAGATCACCTCTTCAACTAGTAGTTAAGAGAATATCTGGGAGTAATAGAACTTAATTCAATCTATGGTAGCAGCAGTTATAAGAGAAGGGGAAGAGGGCACCTTACCCACCAAAATTCGAAAGGTAATTTGGGATAATGCAACTAAATTTGAGAAAGAATTCCAATCCTGGTGGTACTTAGTTAATTTCACTTTTGATCCCATCAACAATAAGGCCACAGCTTTTGTCTTAACAATTCACAATGCTTCGGTAGACACCATATACCCAATCATTGCATTAGGATTAAATCACAATGGAACTATACTCTATCCATCAGAACATAGAGTATGGGCCCAACAGAATGGAAACAAATGGCAAACTGTTGATGTTAACGCATGCGTTGTACGGGAACAGCAAGGATTTATTTGTGAGAGTAACACCAATAAAGCCCAAGACATTTGTCTTGACACTGAACAAAGTGTTTGTCACTTTGAAATACATCCTGATGAGACACCTAACACTATACTCATATATATTGGAAAAGGATGTGTTTGTATGAGAACCCCTTGTGACTGTATATTTGTGGATAGCGTTACTGTAGATACAAGCAATCACTCAAATATTTGTGTCTGTAACTTTACTAACATTATAGGATGCGACTTTAATTATTCAGCTCCTGTTACATCTTATCAATTACTGCAATCTAATTATACATTGAGTGAAGATTTATTACCTACCCCCATCGGAATGGATCTCACATTGGTGAAGAAACTACTGCAACACAATGACCTGTGTCAATTACTAGAACGGGCCCGAGACAATGGACGCAAAACTCTAATCACCGTTCACCATGATACAGAAGAGATACACCATGTCTTGGAAAGAGTAAAGAAGGATGGAGAACACCACTGGTGGGAAACTCTTCTTGGATGGTCACCGACTGCAACGGGAGTGTTTAACCTTATGCTTCATCCAATTATAGTCTTACTAACTCTAACTGTAGTATGCCTGTTACTTGTAGTTATATTGTATACAAAGGTTTGGTACATGATGAAACGAATAACCCAACTTGACATATACTAACCCTGTCTACTATACCTTTGTCAACTCTCTTAATGAGATGAGGATTGTAGCTTGCTAGCTACGAATCCTCAAAAGAAAAGGAGGGATTGATACCGAGTACAAAGGAATATTGAAGAGACATCTGGTTCTCTTCACTGGACATAATGTAGCCAAGCTTGACATATTCTCTGAATAGATAAGCCAAACATTCAGTAGGGGTTTACTCCGTGCAGTAGGGGTATACTCTCTGAATAGATAAGCTAAACATTCAGTAGGACAGAAGACCTTGAAACTTTGTAGATAAGAAAGTGATGCTGAAGACAGCTAGTTTGTGAAGGTAAAAGTGTGCAAACCGAGCCAAAGAACGAACTGTGCATGCGCAAGAACTGAGTTCAACTAGCGGTCATGGTGAGGAAGACTATCGACGACCACCAGAGGACCCTGAAAGACCACCAATGGACATAAGAGCGCATGTGTAAAGACTTTTACATATGTTAATGAACTAACATTAATATGTTAATCATGCCTCAGAAAACTAATGAATATGTATATTTTGACTGTACTTAACTCCTATAGTTAAGCAGCTCGGCGCGCACATTAGGTGGAGTGATCCCCTGTGCGTCCGGCGCCGCAATAAAGAATGCCTGCTTTCTAAAACTCCAAATTGAGTCTTAGAGAGTTTTTCATCCGCCGACTTACGGTAACAGAGGAACATGCTTATACTCTGTGAAAAAGTAATTGAGTTTTTTTGAGTCTTTCAAGAACCCTATGTCTTAGAGATTCTATGTTTTGTTTTGGTTTTTTTTTTGTGTTCCTAAAGTCATCGCAGGTTGTATTAGCTTTGTAATTGAAACACGAGGTTATCAAAATAACCTTCTCTATTATGATCAATTCTGCATATGATCATACAATCCAGAAAACAAAGGCAAAACCCAGTGATTTAAAAAAAATGTTTCAAAAAGAATATATCCTAAATCTGTAAGGCATTGCTTAAAGTTTTATCCACACAATGCCCATTAAAGTCAAGGCAAGTTATGCAGCTAAACCCCTGTAGTACATTTTGATAATTTCCTCCTTATATGGGTTATATTCTCAACTGAGTGTGTGGGAATTTGTGCTTAGGATTCTGTGGCCAGCCTATCCTGTCATTCCAGGAAACAGCACTGTGTTATTCCCATGACTTTCTCTGACAGTTTACTCACGTTTAAATCTAATTCACAATTGCCTTCCTGGCAAGATCTCACTCTGGCGTCCTGAATAAAAAAAAGCCAAAGCAGTGTAAAAGTGTATAATGACTCAGATTCAGCCACAGAAAAATACCTTCACCCTACTTACTTATTGAGTAGTGTTCTTTCTCTTCCTTCCTACCTCAAGCATGAAGATGACTTGCAACTACCAGGAATATTTTATTCCCCTTTGTTCCAGCGCTCTCTAACTTTTTCTGGGTGGAAACCCACTATTATTTCATTTTCTTTTTAAACCTTTTTCCCCACTAAGAAAAGATGAAATTTGAAATTCACAGGAGTGGAGGAGCTCTCACCTTCATTTGTCAGTATCCCTTCCTGCACATTTTAGTCTTTGCTTCTGATGGGGGAAAAAAAGGTAAAAATCTTCGGTTTTATTAGCTACTTAAACTTTAAAAAGTTTCAAGATATAAGAAAGAGTGACTTTTACAAATGAAAATAATCTTGCTTTGCTTCTCCATTTCTTGGAAATATTACTCTTCTTTCTACTAGGTCTTTTTAAATGATAGAAGAGAGACATCTCAACAGTTCTGGAGTGCAGAACTGGAAAATAAGCAAAGTTTTATTCTGAAATGTTGTTTTGATACTGATTTTTAAAAAATGAAAACTGTGAAAAAATCTGAAAGGTGAACTATATTTTGGTCTAGACAAAATAAAAAGGAAAACAATTCAAAATAAGCCCAAATCCTGTTATGTACAACAAATAGGGGAATGTGAGGAGTCCCACACAATAACAGCAAAAAAAGAGTTATTGCCCAATGTAGAAGGGGAGTCCTAAACTTATGTTTTGTTGGGGAATTTTTATTGTACCCCTTGAGGTGAATTAAACACACATTTGTGCTTAAATATAGAGAGATTTAATGACCAATGCACTGGACAGAGTCCTACTGCCAAAAGCAGTTCTACAAGGAGTCTGCAAAGATGCATCACAAACCTGATTCCTTATATACACTTGCACCAGCACCAATCGTGAGCATCAGCATCGGGCGCCTTAACCCGGTGTTGGGTTCATCTCCCAGAACCAGTTCTGTTTACCAAAAGTGGCCCCTGAGCACTCATATTCCAAGTTTGTTGTTGTATTGTTACAAGACAGCACTGCAGCATTTCTTATCTCTTCAGTAAACTTCACTCCCTTACAGGGAGTCCTTCTGTCTCTGGCATTCCTGCTTCCAGCCAGTTTAACCCCTTCTGCAGTTGGGCCTTCTTGCCCTCCATGCCAGATCATTCCTTGGTCACAAATTACCATTGCTGAGTAGTTACAATTTGAATTTCCCCTTCAGTTTGCTTATTGCAATTCATCGTGGATTGCTACTAAAAGTGAAAGCATATCTCTGTCCTAAATAAGTGGCTCTAGCAATTTGGAAGATGTTAATTATTCAGAAATTATGTGACTTGAAGAGCAGCTACAGAGGTAACTTCTCAATGATGAGATTCCTATTAACAAGTTGGCTGAGAAATTTTAGACTTCATTAATAGTTATTCCAAAAAGGTATCAATCCATTGAGTTTTTAGTAGATACAGTAACCTGCTTGTTGTCAGACATCTGTAGTTAAAGTGAGAAGCCAATTTACTGAGCCTGGCTCTACTAGATTTCTGCTGAGCTCCACACATAGCATTTTCTGCTCATACTTTGACCTGTACACAGCAGTTGTGATGTATTCCATTTTGTTTCTTGCCAGGTATGCATACAGTAACAAATTAAAAAAAAAAAGCAGAAAATCAGAAAAAGTCCACAGGTAAAGCTTTGTAATAATAAAATATAAACACAATGTCTCTTTCCCATACTGTCACAGGCACCAAGTTATCATCACTGTATTAATATATAGTTGTTAAATATTTATATAGCTAAGGTGAAAATATATTTTATATTTAGCTTGCATACTGTAGTACCTACTTTTAGCAGAAACACTTGAGCTACTAGTTCCCAATGTGGAATGAAACAGCAGCTCAGAGCATTTTTAAAGCAGTAACCAAAAGGCATCTCTTTGCTTAGGTGTTTCTTTTAACTGTGAAGAAGAATTAGTATTCTAGCTAGTAATGCTTTGCCTTACTTCAGGTAAATTGATTCAGTCCCTGACTGGGAATGCAGAATAAATTCTCTGACTGAGAACTGTTTTATTTTATCATAATGATGCCCAGGTGTCATGGTTTAACCTCAGTCGGCAACTGAGCACCACGCAGCCACTCACTCACTCCCCCCACAGTGGGATGGGGGAGAGAATCGGAAGAGTAAAAGTGAGAAAACGCGTGGGTTGAGATAAAGACAGTTTAATAGGTAAAGCAAAAGCCGCACACGCAAGCAAAGCAAAACAAGGAATTCATTCACTACTTCCCATCGGCAGGCAGGTGTTCAGCCATCTCCAGGAAAGCAGGGCTCCATCACGCATAACGGTTACTTGGGAAGACAAACACCATCACTCCAAACATCCCCCCCTTCCTTCTTCTTCCCCCAGCTTTATATACTGAGCATGACGTTACATGGTATGGAATATCCCTTTGGCCAATTTGGGCCAGCTGTCCTGGCTGTGCCCTCTCCCAGCTTCTTGTGCACCTCCAGCCTTCTCAGTCGGTAGAGCATGGAAAACTAAAAAGTCCTTGACTAGTGTAAACACTACCTAGCAACAACTAAAACATGGGTGTGTTATCAACATTGTTCTCACCCTAAATCCAAAACACAGCACTGTACCAGCTACTAGGAAGGAAATTAACTCTATCCCTGCCGAAACCAGGACACCAGGTATGAGAGAGAGGCATGATTCCCAGGAACAAGGAGAATCCTCTCTTAAAACAGAAGAATTATGCCAGGCAAGCAAAATCATAACATCTAATACACGTGGAAGGTGGGGCTGAGTAAGGAGCACAGAGACTGGGGAGGACAGCAACAGAGCACAGGTGAGGACAGCCCAGCTCTAGGCCAGCTGTGCAGGTTCAGAGTAGTCATTGCTCTCAGGTTTTTTCTGCACACAGAATGAAAAGAAAAAATTTGCCCTGCCCTGAACTGGGACAGTATTGAATATAATAGTTTATGTGTTTATAGTGCTCTAGTTTATAGACTCTGTGCTACAAGTGCCTAAGATTCATTCACCCCAAGCAATTTAGTCAATAACCAATTTTTATATTTCTACCTCCTTCAAAATTCCAAAACAATAATCCCTGGCTTTTTTTTTTTTAATTGTTTCAGTATCAGACTAACATTTCCCATGGAAATCAATATGGGTGGGTGAGATCCATTATCCAAAAATCTGCAGCACTGCAATGCAAACATATTAAAAATATTGATCTTGCAGGCTACTGATGTTCTGGTTGACTTTAATGTTTGTAAGCAGCAATAACAGAATTCCGATGACTGAAACAAACTTTTGATTAAAATTATAGATTTTTAAAATTTATTTTACTGTTTCAAAGGACATCATGCGGTTTACTTGTTTGCTATAAATGATCACAGTAGTAAATACTTATTCAGTTTCTCATTTGTAAATATTACAGTCTGCCACAGGTTACACATTTTCAAATATACTTTCAAACATTTTTGATGTTTCAGTTCCACTACAGCAGATATATAATCCCAATATGGTAAGGCCCAGACTTTTTGCAGCATCTCTTCTTCTGGGTTCTTGCATCTTGTGCATTCCTGTTACTAGCAATGATAGGAATTTGATCTCCCTCTAGCATTTTTTGCAATTGTCTAAGGAATGTCAATTGATGTTTTCATAGCAGTTGGCCAAGATTTTGCTAAAGCCATTTTCTTAATGCGAATCCTTCTTCCAAAAGAAACATCCTAGCTAAAATAAAAAGATCTTCTACACTCTAGCTCTTTCTGTCTTGGGTATGCATATACCTTCATTACTATAATATCTGAATGTCCCACAATCTGTATCACATTTATTATCACAGAAGAGTAGTAATATCCCTGTTTTAGGGATGGGGAAGCAAAGAACAGATAAATTAGGGGGTACATTCAAACAACCTAAATTCCACCTAAGTCCCTAAGCCTATTGATGAGGTACCTCTGAAGGCTGAGAAGGCTTGTCATCAGGAGGCACCGGTTCTTAGGTGGAGTGTAAGATATTTGAACATGGTGCCTAGTTATTTGATTCAGGTGGCATGTATCTGTGGATGCTGTAGGCTAATATAGGACCTGTTTTAGCCTTCAGGTGCAGAAAAGGCAGAGGTAACTCTACATATGTTTACATGGAAAATAGAAATGAAATTAACTATTGTGAGGAGACAGAAAAGCTAGGTCCATGCGAGCTATTACCAGTATGGAAACCATGTCATTGCACCATCCTGCTGCTAGCTGATACAGCTGTACAACTTTCTGCCCCAAGAACAGAGCATCAGCCTCTGGTATGGACAGTACCACTCAGACATCCAGAGGAGGGCAACAAAGCTGGTGAAAGGGCTGGAAGGCATGTCCTATGAGGAGCGGCTAAGGACTCTGGGGTTGTCTAGTTTGGAGAAAAGGAGGCTAAGGGGCGACCTCATTGCTCTCTACAGCTTCCTGAGGAGGGCAAGTGGAGAGGGGACGTGCTGATCTCTTCTCCCTCGTATCCTGTGACAGGACACGTGGGAATAGTTCAAAGCTTCGTCAGAGGAGGTTTAGACTTGACGTTAGGAAACATTTCTTTACCGAGAGGGTGGTCAAACACTGGAACAGGCTTCCTAGAGAGGTGGTCGATGCCCCATGCCTGTCAGTGTTTAAGAGGCATTTGGACAATGCCCTTAACAACATGCTTTAACTTGGTCAGCCCTGAAGTGGTCAAGCTGTTGGACTAGATGATCGTTGTAGGTCCCTTCCAACTGAAATAGTCTATTCTATTCCTTTCAGAAATGGGCAGACAGCTTTAGAAAAAAGTCCACATAAATGGACTACCTGAATGGTTTGGCTAAAGTTTTTTTTAAAATCACAATCCTCTTCCTGCAGATATCCAACTTGCCAGCTTCACAGCCCTAGCTGGCTCATGTGACTAGTGAAGAAAAAAATTACTAGGATCAGGAATAATAGAGAGGCATGTTGACACACCTGTACCATGAGGCATGACAGTAATTAAACAACACAGATGAGGTACATGTGCAGAATTTAACACATCTGCCACTGAAAGCCAAATAAAACAGCACAGCTCTAGCACCAAAATCCTCTTACAAAGTCACATACACAGAAGCAACTCAAACTCAAATTCCCCAACACTAAAATTATTATTTAATTTCATACCATGGCACTGGAAATAGGCCTGAACCCAAATCCAGGCCCTAACATGCCAAAGACAGTACAAATAAGAGCCTATTAGCTGGCTCCCATGGCAATACAAAGGAGAGGGACACGCTCCCAGTCAACCAGGACCAAAGCCTCAGGAAAGCCTGATAAGGTGGATGTATTGGGAATTCTATGCACAATGGAATAGGAAATGTGTGCAACTGTCACAGAAGTTATCTAATATATGCATGGAGCTGGGTTAATACTATGTCCATACGCTGCACAAACTGAAGCTTCCCTGTGTGGTGCATTGCTCAAAAGTCCTGTGCCACCACCAACCCCATACCCATCTGGAAAAGCACCAGGGAGTGGACCTGTAGAAGTGGATCCCTGTTCCTATCTCCCCCTCTCAGACACACTGTTAGGTACCAACCCCGTGTCTTTTGGTCTGTATTGGACTGTAGGGCTCTGCAGTCTGGACATCTTAAACTTTGACACTAACACACAAGAACACCTACTGCTTATACAACATGCCCCCCCCAGCTTCTGTATCCCTGATTTAATGTCTTTGTGTGACAGGACTGCAAGAAGCAGAGATCAGGAATTCTGCAATGGGAATTTTAACCCACTGTCACTTTTAAGAAGCAATTAGAGTTACAGATTTCTGCAAAATAAATAGCCCCAAAACAAACTACTAATTAATATCACCACTTTTAGTGTGAGTTGTGGTCTGCTGAACTAGGTAGAATGCCTCTTGCCTTCTCACTCTCCAATCTATTCTGCTGACATGTGGCACATCTCACAAAAACCCAGTGCTTAAATGTAGTCTATTTAAATTCTGTATGGCTCAATTCACAAATGATCTCTCATGGCTTTGTCCACTTTGATAGCCCACTTTGATAGTCCACTTTGAAATATTCAACACTCGTTTAAACAGGGCAAACAGACTAACTCTATCAAGAGGAAGTAATGTTTCAGTACAGAACACCACATAACAGACAGGGCACAAACATGGAACTGACAAAACTAATGGACTTAGTTATCTGATAGAATCAAATCTACCTTGTAACAGCTCTGTGTTAATCCAGCTCTGAAGTTACAAGTGGCAAGAGCAGAAATTATCTAAACTTTCTATCACATATTTAGATGATCTAATCTAACCTAAGGATCTAATCTCTCCATTATGAGCCACTAAAAAAAGTGGTCCATATTTGTTGTCAAATGCCTCTAGGGAGGCAGCGCTTTTGTCTACTGGTGCACCTTAAGATTTTGGGAGTGATCAGGAAACAAAACTGTAATTAAATAAGGAATGTTTTGGACAAAGGGTAGAAAATTTCACAAACTAGACCAAGAGGAGGGTGGGGAAGTTCTGCAGAATTGACCATGACCATCACTAGTCACTGTGCAATTTTAAGTTCTTCATCACAAAGAGTGATGAAGTAAGAATAGTAGTAAGTTATGAATGTAACTACAAAAATGTAAAGAAATGAAACTGGTGACTATCATCAAATGGATTGCTAACATTACAAATTATATTCTTTGTGTCTGTATTGTAAACAATTAAGAACCAATTTATAATCCTAGAAATTGAAATACCTTGTTCTCAAAACAGTTGCAGAATAGGCAGTCTTAGTATAATCTTTTTTATGTACACTGACAATATGTCTAAATATGCTCTAAACCCAGTTCCAGGCTAGGGAGCATATTTCAGGGCTCCAACATGAACTTCCAGCAGATTTAGTTGTAGGGGTTTAAAGCACTGCTGCTCTCTGATGCTTGTCCTGCCCCTCTGCTGGAATTACTGCCCCTGAGGTAGAAGTAGCAGAAATGAATGTTCCCAGCATGTTAGCACAAATGCACTTTCTTTGCAGGTTAAGGTTGTCAACTGAGGCAGCTTATGGGACAATACATACCCTTCTATAGTCTTTGATAAAGAGAGGGTAGATGGCAAAGGGACTGGGCAGACATGTGGCACAGTTACAATCTACAGTCACTGCAGCTTGAGAGTCACAGGTCTATACCCATATATGTTCATGGCTGAGACCATGAATTATGAAGTCAGACACTTGTCCATTGAAAGAAATTAATTTCATATAAGCCACTAACACCTATCAGTCAGAAATAACACTAGATTTGCTGTTGGATGGCCATTGATAACAGAAGTGAAAAGCTCTGCATCCTACTATCTACTCTCTAAGTCCCTGACACAGTTTCTTTATTCCAAATATTGCCTGGGACAAAGGACAAAATTTTCACACTATTAATGTATTTGCATATTCATCTTGTCTAGCACAACAAAAAGAAAAATTTAGAATGAATTTTGTAAGATTTGTCTTCAATATCTAACTGCATAATGCAATTGCTAGTGAGTTACTATTTGCATGAAACATTCTATTATCCAGTAAGTGAAACAGATGGCTCTCATTTTGGAATGTGAACATGTACAGTGTTGTCCCTCTTCTCATTGCCCATCTAAGTTCAGGACATTAATGGTAGGCTGAGGTGAAGAGAATATTCTACACGCTCACTCATTCTTGGGCAGTATGCCCTGATTTAGAAATCTGAACTCAATTCCCTGTTTCCAGCTTTGGCCAAGACATTTCTGTCTACATGAACTTCTGAAAATTCACCAAGTAACAATGACAATGACTTAAAAATCAAATCATAACATTAAAAAAATTAGAGTTTTTCTTATATATCTTCTTGTTTCTGAGCCTGTGGTGGATTGACCTTGGCTGGCTGCCAGGTGCCCACCAAGCTGCTCTCTCACTCTCCCTTCTCAACAGGATGGGGGAGAAAAAAGGATGAAAAAGCTCATGGGTCAAGATAAGGACAGGGAGATCACTTACCAATTACCGTCATGGGCAAAACAGACTCAACTTGGGGAAAATTAATTTAATGTATTTCCAATTAAAAATACAGTAAGATGGTGAGAAACAAAGACAAAACTAAAACACCTTCCCCCACCCCCACCCCTTCTTCCCAGGCTCAACTTCACTCCTTCACTCCTGACTCTTCTACCTCTTCCCCCCATAAGGCGGTAGGGAATGGGGGGTTGTGGTCAGTTCATAACACTTCATCTCTGCCGCTCCTTCCTCCTCACACTTTTCCCTTGCTCCAGAGTGGGTCCTTCCCACAGGCTGCAGTCCTTCAAGAACTGCTCCAGCATGGGTCTTCTCCATGGGCTACAGACCTTCAGGAACAGATAGATCCAGTGGGGGCTCCTCTCCACAGGCCACAGTTCCTGCCAGGAGCCTGATCCGGCGTGGGGTCCTCCATGGACTGCAGTGTGGATATCTGCTCCACCATGGACCTCCATGGGCTGCAGGGGGACAACCTGCCTCACCATGGTCTTCTTCATGGGCTGTGGGGGAATCTCTGCTCTGGCGCCTGGAGCACCTCCTTCCCCTCTTTCTTCACTGACCTTGGTGTCTGCAGAGTTGTTTCTCTCACATTTTTTTTCTCATTCCTCTCTCTCCCAGCTGCTGTGCAGCATTTTTTACCCTTTCTTAAATATGTTATCACAGAGGCGCTACCAGCTTCACTGATTGGCTCATCTTTGGGCAGCGGCAGGTCTGTTCTGGAGCCATCTGGAACTGGCTCTGTCCTGCACAGGGGCAGCCCTTAGTCTTTTCTCACCCCTGCAGTCCCCCTGCTACCAAAACCTTACCATATAAACCCAATATGGAGCCTTACCAGTCTAGCTGAAAATTTTTCAAGCTTTTTTCAAGAATTTTATATTACAAAATGCAAAAAAGAAATGCATTGATCACTTAATTATGGCATCTATAAATAAAATACAGAATACCACTAACTCATGATAAAACCATAAGTGAGATGGAAATAGTTATTAGCATCTGATATTTGCAATACTGTACATTATGGAAATATATGTACATTATGTACATTATGTACATATGTACATTATGTACATTATGGAAAGTATTCTTCACAGCTGGTGTGACAACATGCTCATGTCCTGAGATGACCATACCATCTTTATATGCAAACAACAGATACTGCTATCAATACCTAAAACTATCATCCGTGATCTTTAAATTGAATTAAATCAAAAGACAATGAAGTATAACGTGCAGAAAAAGTAATGTATTTCAAATTTGCAAATACAGATTTGAGAAATGGATCCATCAAACCATGCCAATTTCCACTTCTAATAAATTAGCTACATCTTTGGCTGACTGATTCTTCTTCCCATCAGCTCCTTTAATGCTGACTGTTCCAGTTGGCTGTGCCAAAATGGATTTTAACCTTCTCCCCACTCAATAAATCTCTCTAAAACATATGTATTCTCACAACAGTGTAAGAGAGGGGGTTTATCTCTACAGTTTTCATATACATGCACAGACACAAACACACACACATAAACAAGAGAGAAAGAGATTGAGGATCACATCTCCAGAGCAGCTTAAGTCATTGTCGCAGGTTATTATTAAGAAAAGTCATCATTATGGGGTTAACTAAAAGGGATTTATTAATGATCAAATGATGATCAAACGGTAATTAATCAACGATTGAAAGAAAATCAAATGGTAATCAAATGGTGATTAAGCAATAATTGAATGTTAGTTAAACAGTGATTTAACAATGATCTAACAATGATTTGACAATTACTTAATGATGATTTAAAGCAGGGTACCCAGCCCCCTGAGCTGGAAGACAGGGACGGGGAGCAGAATGAAGCCCCCATAATCCAAGGGGAAATGGTTAGCAACCTGCTACACCACTTAGACATACACAAGTCTATGGGGCCGAATGGGTACCCAAGGGTACTGAGGGAGTTGGCGGAAGTGCTCACCAAGCCACTTTCAACCATTTATCAGCAATCCTGGCTAACCGGGGAGGTCCCAGATGACTGGAGGTTAGGAAATGTGACGCTCATCTACAAGAAGGGCCGGAAGGAGGATCCAGGGAACTACAGGCCTGTCAGCCTGACCTCGGTGCCGGGGAAGGTTATGGAGCAGATCATCTTGAGTGCCATCACACGGCACGTACAGGACAACCAGGTGATCAGGCCCAGTCAGCATGGGTTCATGAGAGGCAGGTCCTGCTTGACTAACCAGATCTCCTTCTATGACAAGATGACCCGCTTAGTGGATGAGGGAAAGGCTGTGGATGCTGTTTACCTGGACTTTAGTAAAGCCTTTGACACCATTTCCCACAGCATTCTCCTGGAGAAACTGGTTATAGTGTGTTTGATGCACCCCCAGGATGCGGTTTGCCCTCTTGGCTGCCAGGGCACACTGCTGACTCCTGTTGAGCCTGCTGCCAACCTGCACCCCCAGATCCCTTTCTGCAGGGCTGCTCCCCAGCCACTCCTCTCCCAATTTATACTTGTGTCCGGCATTACTCTGTCCCAGGTATTTGGTCTTGTTAAATTTCATGCCATTAACGATTGACCAATGCTCCAATCTGTCCAGATCCCTCTGCAAGGCCTCCTGTCCCTCAAGAGAGTCAACAGCACCTCCCAGTTTGGTATCATCAGCGAACTTGCTAAGGGTGCATTCAAGTCCTGCATCCAGATCATTGATCAAAATATTGAACAGAACTGGCCCTAGAATTGAGCCCTGAGGAACACGGCTGGTGACTGGTCGCCAGCCAGATGTAGCCCCATTCACTACAACCCTTTGAGCCCTGCCCTTCAGCCAGTTCTTCACCCAATGCACCACGTACCTGCTCATCTCACAGTTGGACAACTTGTCTAGAAGGATGCTGTGAGGGACAAATTACCTCAGGATTATTAAAGTGCCTTTAACTGTTTGCTTTTTAAGAGTCTGAGGTCTGCCCCTGGGAGAGGTTTCTTGGGCAGACCCCAAGAAACCAAAGCGGTTGCTGTTCTTGCTTGAGTCACTGCGTGCAAAGCATGCACTCTTGTTACCAAGCCAAATTACTCAGGACACCCCAATAAAGCAGAGATGTGTGCTGAAGACCTCTGTGACTGCATGGATGAGCCTTTTAGCTCAATCAGGGTATTGGTCAAATCCCACAAGGTGCTGGGCACCTCCTAAAATGTGCTCAGGATCCTCATGTCCCAGTGATATCTGAGAACTGAGGGAAACCGGGTGCTCAAAACTTTCAGGACTGATTCATTAAATCATACAAGGCTGATTAAGAGGATGTATATTTTGAATTAACAGAGCAACCATGTATAAACTCTTTAGGGCTAAAATGCCTTATTTAATCTTAAAAAATAAAGAAAAAGAAAAAAGAACCTCCCACACACAGGGTAAATTATGTTTACTGAGTCTATAATGTAGAGAAACAATTACATATTCAGAAGTTCTTAAATAATCTATAGGCTTTCAGAAATTTTTTGCAGTTATGTTGGACTTTCACAACAATCCTTGAAGACTGAAATAAGAAAAGAACTCAAAACTATAATAAAAGAGGTTATGACACAAATTCAAAAAACCCTTTTTGACACTAAAGCATATGCTCTCTGCTCTGTAGCTAAAAGACACACTGAGAGTGTATGTTCTGTCAAAAATTACTGGTTTCAAGCATGGCTGGTGATTTTGGACAGTAGCATTTAAAGAAACTTTCAATCTGTCAGTTTTATCATCGCACATTTACTAAAGCATCCCCGTTGTCCAAACTCCCAGGAGTTTGGGTATCTGACCTCATGAGGAAAAGAAAAAGGTTTTTGGAATACTGTTTTGATCTGGTCCATAATTTTTTTTTTCAGACAGATCATTATTCCAATCCATTCTTTGGCTTTCCAGAAAAAATAGCAAATGCAAGAGTGCTTCATTCTTTTCTTTCCTGGAAACAGAGTGGAAATGAAGCTGGCAAGAGCCCACACAATTGCTGTTAAAGATACTAGTGTTCTCAGCAAATAATTATTTTGAAGCCATAAGATCAGAAGCAAATTGGTCACCAGTATTTATTTTATTAATTTCAGTTATTGTAAATCACTTGTCTGAAGATGTTCTGAAATGAACATGAATAAAAGGTAGACTTCACTGTTTGTTTACTCTCTTCTGTTTTATTGTGCTGCAAAAAGTGTTCATTTATTATAAATAACATTAGTTACAAATCTGTCCTTTTTTTTCTGAATAGCAAATTCACAAAGCAATCCAGATTTCAGTCTATTTGCTGTTGTTGTGAGTTGTCCCTGGCCAGCAGCCAAGCACCCACAGCTACTCACTCACTGCCCCCACTCCCCCAGTGGGATGGGGGAGACAATAGAAAGAGCAAAAGCAAGAAAACATGTGAGTCAAGATAAGGACAGTTTGACTACATCAGTGGACTATTCACAAGCTGAATAGTGGTGAAGCAATACAGAAAGGACACCCTATGTATGTATCAGTCAAGGTGTTATTACACCAATGAAGACACCGTGAGTCAGGAACATGTTTCAGATAGATGATAACTGAGTATCCAAGAAACTCCTATTTGGCAAGTTAAAGTATGGAGTAGCAATTGTCCCAATGTACTATGTCAAAGGATACATGGTAACAGTCATTATAGAAACTTATGTTAAAAAGAATGCTTTATGTAACTCAGTTCATAATTTGATCTCATTCAAATTCGCACAGCAAGCTCACTACCCTGGCCTTCAGGAGAGCAGACTTTGGCCTCTTCAGGGATCTGCTTGGTAGAGTGCCATGGGACAAAGCCCTGGAGGGAAGAGGGGCCCAAGAAAGCTGGGTAATATTCAAGGATCACCTCCTCCAAGCTCAGGAGCGATGCATCCCAACAAAGAGGAAGTCAGGCAAAAACACCAGGAGGCCTGCATGGATGAACAAGGAGCTCCTGGGCAAACTCCAACACAAAAAGGAAGCCTACAGAGGGTGGAAGCAAGGACAGGTAGCCTGGGAGGAATACAGAGAAATTGTCCGAGCAGCCAGGGATCAGGTTAGGAAAGCTAAAGCCCTGATAGAAATAAATCCGGCCAGGGACGTCAAGGGCAACAAGAAAAGATTCTATAGTGTGGGGATGGGAATCTCACTAATGGACATTCCTGAGTTTGATTTTAATGAGCAAACACTGTACCACCTGGCATGACAAGGCACTTAAGCAGAAAATAACGGAGAAAGGAATGTGCAGCTGGAAGGAGAAAAACAAGATAAAGGCCATGAGGGCATTTCGCATGATCAGGAAGAACGGGCCAATCTGCTAGAGCATAGATGCGCGTGAACACAAGGCTGTAACCTATCTGCAAGCTGCAGGTAGCGCGTGTGTACTTCTGCTTGCTATAAAAGATGCTAACAAAAAGCAATAAAGGTCTTTGGTTGCCGTGCCTGCCGGAGTCCGTGCCGCTTTTCACCCCCACAAATGGCGCCCAACGTGGGGCGAAAATGCTGGAGCAGAGCACCGGTGGGGAGCCAGCTGAACGAGTCGCAGCCAGCGGGAGACAGAGCGTTCTCAGGAAAGAGCTGGAGCTGGAACTTTGAATCATCGCCTCGTCGCAGCAGAGGTGAGCAGCTGGGAAACTTAAAATGGGATCGCAACTAACTAAGGAGGAGGAATCTATACTATGTACTATTAAGAAGCTGTTAGAAAAGTGTGGAATTAAGTATGATGACCATACCCTCCGCCTATTGCTTTCATGGCTAAAATGAAAGGGAATTCCCCTTGATTCGGCTACTGCTTTTAACGGCGAGCGGGAGACCCGCTACGGGGCGCGGGACTCGCTCAGTTAATGGGGGAGGACCCTATCAATACGCCGCAACTGCAGGCACGGCTGGCGCCTGAAATTTTAAGACAATCAGCGGACCTTGCGTTTCAAGCAATGGTAAAGGTCCCTGACACAGGACGACCGGTAAAATCTTTTACTAGCATTAAGCAAGGGACCAACGAACCTTATATGGATTTTATCGACAAGCTCCAAGAAGCTATTCAAAAACAAATACAAAATCCTGAAGCCAAAGAGGCATTGCTTATTAAATTGGCTATAGAGAATGCCAATGAGGACTGTAAAAGAGTCTTACAGACATTGCGAAATCCGACCATAATAGACATGCTTGACGCGTGCAATCGTGTGGGTTCAATTACACATAAGAATGAGGTTTTTGCAGCCTGTTTAGCCGCTGCTTTGCATCCCGGCAACAAAGCGTGTTTCCGCTGTGGAAACTCGGGGCATTTTAAACGGCAATGTCCTGAGAATCCTGTACAAAAGGGAGGATCGGAAGGAATTCAGCAGCCCCCCTGGTATTTGCCCGCGCTGCCGCAAGGGGAGGCACTATGTTAATCAATGCCGGTCGAAATACGATCTCCGCGGTCGACCCTTGTCGGGAAACGGGAAGTCGAGCGCGAGGCAGGGGCGCGCACTGACACAAATGCCACCCCAAAATCCCCAACCCCAAAACCCCATGGGACCGCTGTCTCAGCAGGCCTGGATCACCTCAAGGCCAGAACCATCGGCAGTGCCAGAGTGGATGTCTCCACAGCCACCAACCTCTCTATAAACAATCAGACTGTGCACAGGGTGCCCCTCAATGTGAGAGGCCCCCTTGGCCAGGGGCTGAGTGCCCTATTGGTGGGGAGGTCCAGTGCTACTATGCAGGGTTTGTTTGTGTTACCTGGGGTTATCGACTCTGATTATACGGGACAGCTGCAAGCGTTGCTATGGACCCCGTCTCCTCCAGTATTTATTCCAGCTGGAAGCAGGATTGCACAGCTAGTTCCTTTTAAGAGCATGGTTCGTAATCGGGATCCTATTTCCCGGGGAGCTGGTGGATTTGGGTCCACAGGTGAACCAAATATTTTTTGGACTCAGCTTGTCCAAAGAACTCAGCCCACTTTGACCTGCACTCTAAAGAATAAAGGCAGCAAACCGGAACAACTGGTAGTGAAGGGAATGATAGATACAGGGGCAGACGTTACTATCATCAGTACTGCAAAGTGGCCTGGATCATGGGAAACCATCCCGGTCAACACGGGGCTAGTGGGAATCGGAGGCCTGTCGACGTCCAGGCAGAGTGCCAACTTAATACAGATTGTAAGCCCGGAAGGACAGGTTGCAACTATTCGACCTTTTGTGGTTCCTGCGCCATTAAACCTGTGGGGACGAGATGTCTTGAGCACTTGGGGACTAGTGATTGGCACTGCTGATCCGCATCAACATTTTTAGCGGGGGTCACTGGCGCTCGGCCCACCGTTCGACTCACATGGCTCACCGATCAGCCAGTGTGGGTGGATCAGTGGCCCCTATCACAGGAAAAGGACGACGCGTTGCGAACGTTAGTGGACGAGCAAGTGAGTCAAGGACATCTGGTTCCCACCACCAGCGCCTGGAACACCCCAGTGTTTGTTATAAAAAAGAAAAGTGGAAAATGGAGACTTCTACATGATTTACGGCAAGTAAATGCCGTGATTCAAGATATGGGGACACTGCAACCAGGTATGCCTTCACCAACATTGATACCTCGTCAATGGGACATTGTGATTATCGATTTGAAAGACTGCTTTTTCACGATTCCCTTAGCGCCGGAAGATGCTCCCAGATTTGCCTTCTCCCTACCAGTTGTAAACCATCAAGGGCCTAGGTTGCGATATCATTGGACGGTGTTGCCCCAGGGCATGAAAAACAGTCCCACAATATGTCAAATGTATGTTGCACGTGCGTTGTCACCCATAAGAAACAAATATCCTGACTTAATTTGTTATCACTACATGGACGATATTTTAAATCGCTGGACGAGACCCAAAGGAACTCATCACAGTTATGAAAGATATGTTGCAGGGGTTAAAGACATACGGCTTGCAAATAGCTCCTGAAAAGGTGCAAGTGCAAGCCCCGTGGAAGTACTTGGGGTGGAAGATTTTAGAACGTACGATACAGCCCCAACCCATAACCTTGCAATCTAACATTAAAACACTGAATGACTTGCAAAAACTAGTAGGGACTATCAATTGGGTACGCCCATTGCTGGGAATAGATAATGACATGTTAAACCCACTGTTCAAGTTGTTAAAGGGTAATCCTGAGTTGACATCTCCACGAGAATTAACGACAGAGGCCAAACAAGCGCTAGGAAAAATATCACAGGCGCTTACCGAAAGGCAAGCACAACGCGTAATTGAAGGATTGGGAGTTAACTTGTATGTCCTAAATCAGTCCCGACAAGCAGTGGGCCTCTTAGGCCAATGGGACAGCAAGGGTACCCAGGACCCCTTAGCCATCATTGAGTGGGTATTCCTGCCGCATCAAGCACCAAAAACGATAGTGACGAGGGTGGAAATGTTTTCGATGCTTGTGCGAAAAGGACACGCGCGATGTTTGGAATTAACGGGCACAGATCTTAAAACAATTTATCTCCCACTGACTAAAGACCACCTTAATTGGTGTGAGGCTAATAGCCTAGAACTACAGATAGCGCTGGAAAACTTTAAGGGACAAATTCTAATTCACTATCCATCTCACAAATTATTCTCCCTTAATGAGGAAATTAGTATAATTCCTGAATCGTTGAGTAAGGAGGTACCTGTCGAAGGACCCACCTTATTCACCGATGGATCAGGACGAACAGGTAAGGCAGTTATAGTGTGGTGCGAAAAAGGGGAATGGAAACATCAAGTTCACCATGTTGTAGGAAGTCCTCAGCTGGTGGAAATATATGCAGTAATTCAGGTCTTTCACCAATGGCAGATGCCATTAAATTTGGTTACTGATTCTCAGTACGTCGCCAACGTTGTCAGGCGCTTGGAAAAGGCTTGGCTCAAAGAAATTGATAACGAACCTGTGTTTTTAACGTTCAAACAGGTGTGGGACTTGTTGAATCGCCACGTAAACCCGTATTATGTGCTCCACGTGAGGAGTCATACCTCTCTCCCAGGGTTTATATCAGAAGGGAATGCGCGAGCTGATCATCTCGCTGCCCCCGTATGGACAATCCCTGTACCAGACGTTTCTACACAAGCCCGATTGTCGCACGAGTTTTTCCATCAATCTGCCCGAATGCTGCGTCGACAATTTGGGTTGACTTGGGACACGGCACGAAGTATTGTACAAATGTGTCCTGACTGTCAGCAATTAGTTCCCATACCCCAAACAGGGGTAAATCCCCGAGGAGAAAAGGCCCTACAGATTTGGCAATCCGATGTTACTCATATCGGAGAATTTGGCAAACAAAAGTATGTACACGTTTCCATCGATACGTTCTCCGGAGCTCTATGGGCGACCGCAGAGACCGGAAAAAAAAGCAAAGATATTTTACGGCACTGGAAAGGGGCCTTTGCTGCTCTAGGGGTTCCACACCAGATCAAAACGGACAATGGGCCTGGGTACATAAGCGCAAAAACGCAGGCCTTTTTGGCACAATGGGGCATTCGACATATCACTGGTATCCCTTATTCCCCTCAGAGCCAGGGTATCGTTGAGTGGGCTCATCTCACTCTCAAGCAGCTACTACAAAAACAAAAAGGGGGAATGCTAGGGGAATCACCGCAAGCCCGCCTCCATAAAGCAATATATGTGTTAAATCATCTTACAATAAGGGAAGACAGGACAGCAGTTGACAGCCCTAACACGGTAATAGCGAGACACTTTACATCTTGTAACTCAGCTTCTCCGGTAGGAGAAAGGGCTCGGGTGTGGGTCAAGTCATTGGAAAATAGCCAATGGGAAGGCCCTTATGATCTTATAACATGGGGGAGAGGATATGCTTGTGTTTCCACAGATCGTGGACCCCGGTGGATACCTGCCCGCTGCGTTCGACCGTATCTGGACAAGGAGCCCAAGGAGCCCACAGATGCATCAATGGTTTGAAGTAGATTACTGGGACTTACACAAAGTATCTCATTCGATATTCGGGGAACCACCTAGTGGGCCAGGCCGTGCCGGGGTATATAGGGGACCAAGTGGGTTGCCATTAGCCATGGACTGGGAACACCAGGCGGCGGAGAACAGTCAACTGAATATCAAGAGGTGACAGGAATTCCCTGCCTCCAGTGTCCCGGATCAACACATCACGCATGGACTTTGTGTAAATGCGATAATTGCAAAAGAAACTGGTATTGTCACTCTCAGTTCCGGGCAGGAAGGTGCACAAGTTGTAAAGGGCATACCACCGGGAGCGCCGAACCACAGATTCTACAGCTAGTGTGTGGGAGATCACATTGTGTCCCCCAGCTGTGGGCTGTGTGGGAAACGGACTGGGAAAGTACCAAACGACAGTGTGACAAACGATTTGGGTGGAAACGGAACAAAAAGAGAATGTAAACCATGACGCCAGTATGGGGGGTGTGTCTTGTGGCTAGTATCACTGTGTGCGGTTGCTGCGTTATGGGTACCCTCACAGCCGAAGGAAAATGTTTGGGTAACTGGCCAATCAGACAGGACAAGATTCCATCTGCCTGTCGATATCTTCCCCCGGCAACCCCTTTTCTACCTGCCTAGTGGGGCTTCCTTTAGATAATTGGGACTTGGGCCTGACTAGCCCTTTCAAGGAGGCCTGCGGGGGGGGGACGACACGCCACTGACAATTGGGATGGATGCCTACCACATCTTAATCACTTGCCAATAGAACCTCAGGAACTCGAGCTATTAGGGTCCATAAAAATAGATTGGTGTTTGTATTTCAATTATTTTCAATTATTCAGGGGCCAATGTTTCCCGAGTCTGGCCTGGCATTCCCTCTCATATTAAAGGTGGGCCGTGTTCGTTGGGAAGATTAACTCTACTAATGCCAAACACATCTATGATCCTAGACCACAGAAGGGGCACCCCTAAAACGCGCAGTAAGTGCAGAGCACATGCCTACACTTCACAATGTGATGATGCTGTCGACCTATGGAACCGGAACACTATAGCTGCGGTTGCAATCTTGGCTCCAGGTGTCGCAGCAGCAAAGAGTTTGGTCACATTAAATAAATTAGGATGTTGGCTAGCGAAACAATCAAATCATAGAATCATAGAATCATAGAATCATTGAGGTTGGAAAAGACCTCTAAGATCATCGAGTCCAACCGTCAACCCAACACCACCATGCCCACTAAACCATGTCCCTAAGCGCCTCATCTACACGTCTTTTAAATACCTCCAGGGATGGGGACTCCACCACTTCCCTGGGCAGCCTGTTCCAATGTTTAACCACTCTTTCAGTAAAGAAATTTTTCCTTACATCCAATCTAAACCTCCCCTGCCGCAACTTGAGGCCATTTCCTCTCGTCCTATCGCTTGTTACTTGGGAGAAAAGACCAACACCCACCTCGCTACAACCTCCTTTCAGGTAGTTGTAGAGAGCGATGAGGTCTCCCCTCAGCCTCCTTTTCTCCAGGCTGAACAACCCCAGTTCCCTCAGCCGCTCCTCATAAGACTTGTTCTCCAGACCCCTCACCAGCCTCGTTGCCCTTCTCTGGACACGCTCCAGCACCTCGACGTCCTTCTTGTAGTGAGGGGCCCAAAACTGAACACAGTATTCGAGGTGCGGCCTCACCAGTGCCGAGTACAGGGGCAAATGCAACCTCTGAAGCACTAACAGGATTACTAATGGATGTAGATTCTATACGACATGCTACTTTGCAAAATAGAGCAGCGATAGATTTTTTGCTTTTAGTGCAAGACCATGGGTGTGAAGAGTTGGAGGGAATGTGTTGTATGAACCTATCTGATCATTCGGAATCAATTCACCGCAGCATTCAGATGTTAAAGGAAAGAGTACAGAAACTAAGAGTGGAAGACCCCTGGGACTGGTTGGATAAATTATTCGGGAAATGGGGTCTAAGTGGCTGGTTAAAAGGACTAGCCAAGCTAGGAGGGATATGCGTAGTAGTGTTCCTTTGCATCCTGGTTTGTGTGCTGTGTCTGTTACAAGGTATGTGAAAAATGATTGAAAGATCTGTTTCAGCAGTGTTTCTAGTAAAACAAAAAGGGGGAGGTGTGGGGATGGGAATCTCACTAACGGACATTCCTGAGTTTGATTTTAATGAGCAAACACTGTACCACCTGGCATGACAAGGCACTTAAGCAGAAAACAACGGAGAAAGGAATGTGCAGCTGGAAGGAGAAAAACAAGATAAAGACCATGAAGGCATTTCGCATGATCAGGAAGAACGGGCCAATCTGCTAGAGCATAGATGCGCGTGAACACAAGGCTATAACCTATCTGCAAGCTGCAGGTAGCGCGTGTGTACTTCTGCTTGCTATAAAAGATGCTAACAAAAAGCAATAAAGGTCTTTGGTTGCCGTGCCTGCCGGAGTCCGTGCCGCTTTTCACCCCCACACTATAGGTACGTCGGGGATAAAAGGAAGACGAGGGAAAATGTGGGCCCTCTCCAGAATGAAACAGGAGACCTGGTTACCCGGGATACGGAGAAGGCGGAGGTACTCAATGACTTTTTTGCCTCGGTCTTCACTGGCAAGTGCTCGAGCCTCACCACCCAAGCCACAGAAGGCAAAGGCAGGGACTGGGAGAATGAAGAGCCGCCCACTGTGGGAGAAGATCAGGTTCGAGACCATCTAAGGCACCTGAAGGTGCACAAGTCCATGGGACCCGATGAGATCCATCTGCAGGTCCTGAAGGAACTGGCGGATGAAGTTGCTAAGCCACTATCCATCGTATTTGAGAAGTGGTGGCAGTCCGGTGAAGTTCCCACTGACTGGAAAAGGGGAAACATAACCCCCATTTTTAAAAAGGGAAAAAAGGAAGACCTGGGGAACTACAGGCCAGTCAGTCTCACCTCTGTGCCTGGGAAGATCATGGAACAGATCCTCCTGGAAGCTATGCTAAGGCACGTGGAGGACAGGGAGGTGATTCGAGACAGCCAGCATGGCTTCACCAAGGGCAAGTCCTGCCTGACTAACCTAGTGGCCTTCTAGGATGGAGCGACTACATCAGTGGACACGGGAAGGGCTACAGATGTCGTCTGTCTGGACCTCTGTAAGGCCTTTGACACGGTCCCCCACAACATCCTTCTCTCTAAACTGGAGACATATGGATTTGATGGGTGGACTGTCCGGTGGGTGAGGAATTGGTTAGATGGTCGCATCCAGAGGGTAGTGGTCAACGGCTCAATGTCCAGATGGAGGTTGGTGACGAGTGGCATCCTGCAGGGGTCCGTATTGGGACCGGTACTGTTTAATATCTTCATCAATGACATAGTGGGATCGAGTGCACCCTCAGCAAGTTTGCAGATGACACCAAGCTGAGTGGTGCGGTCGACACGCCAGAGGGATGGGATGCCATCCAGAGGGACCTGGACAAGCTCAAGAAGTGGGCCCGTGTGAACCTCATGAGGTTCAACAAGGCCAAGTGCAAGGTCCTGCACCTGGGTCGGGGCAACCCCCGGTATCAGTACAGGCTGGGGGATGAAGGGATTGAGAGCAGCCCTGCCGAGAAGGACTTGGGGGTACTGGTGGAGGAAAAGCTGGACATGAGCCAGCAATGTGCGCTCGCAGCCCAGAAGGCCAACCGTATCCTGGGCTGCATCAAAAGAAGCGTGGCCAGCAGGTCGAGGGAGGTGATTCTGCCCCTCTACTCTGCTCTGGTGAGACCCCACCTGGAGTACTGCATCCAGCTCTGGAGCCCTCAGCATAAGAAAGACACAGACCTGTTGGAGCGGGTCCAGAGGAGGGCCACAAAAATAATCAGGGGGATGGAACACCTCTCCTATGAGGAAAGGCTGAGAGAGTTGGGGTTGTTCAGCCTGGAGACGAGAAGGCTTTGGGGAGACCTCATTGCAGCCTATCAGTACTTAAAGGGGGCTTATTAAAAAGATGGCAGCAGACTTTTTAGCAGGGCCTGTTGCGACAGGACAAGGGGTAATGGCTTTAAACTAAAGGGGGGTAGATTTAGACTAGATATAAGGAAGACATTTTTTCCGCTGAGGGTGGTGAAACACTGGAACAGGTTGCCCAGAGAGGTGGTGGATGCCCCATCCCTGGAAACATTCAAGGTCAGGCTGGACGGGGCTCTGAGCAACCTGATCTAGTTGAAGATGTCCCTGCTCGTTGCAGGGGGGTTGGACTAGATGACCTTTAGAGGTCCCTTCCAACCCAAACTATTCTATGATTCTATGATTTAATAGGTGAAAGAAAGTGGGGGAAAAAACAAATTATGCAAAGGCAATCATTCATCACCTCCCACAAGCAGACTGATGCTCAGCCAGTCTCCAAGCAACAGCCACCTTGGAAGACAAAAAAACCCCCACCTCCTTCTTCTGCTACCCTAGTTTTATTGCTGAGCATGATGTTATATGGTATGGAATAGCCCTTTGCTCATTTCAGGTCACCTGTGTCCCCTCCCAACCTCTTGCCCACTCACAGCCTACTTGCTGGGGCAAGGAGGCAGAGTGGGGGGAAAAAAAGAAAGCCTTGATGCTGTGCAAGCACTGTTCAGTAATAGCCAAAACTTTGGTGTGTTATCAACACTGTTTCAGCCACGAATCCAAAGCACAGCACCATATGGGCTGGTACAAAGGAAGTTAACTCCATCCCAGCCAGACCCAGTACAGCTGTATGTATGTATTTAAATTAATTAATAAATAGATTCTTCATAAACATTGTAATAAGACTTAGTTGTTATTTGCAGCATGTGATTGGCCACCTAAGCAATATGATATTTGTTTTATTCCCTGACTGGGGACCTTGTAGACATTAGAAACAATGACAATGGATAGTATCTTTCTGGTTAGTACTTTCTAACAGACCTACTTTTACTATTATACATCAAATTGGGGAGAACATTGTTATCAATAACTGTCAGTTCTCTGTATCCTGCCAAAACCAATAAATAATATTACTCAATATACATATGTCAGAAATCAAAACTAAAAATTTTTATCCATGCATTATTTTTGCAAATATTAAAAAATATTTCTATATTACATTATTTAAGCAGCTTTGCCTGATTGTATTTGTCCTGGTTTCAGTTGGGATAGAGTTAATTTTCTTCCTAGTAGCTAGCACAGTGCTGTGTTTTGCATTTTGTATGAGAATAACGTTGATCACACACTGATGTTTTAGTTGTTGCTAAGTAGTGCTTACACTAGTCAAGGACTTTTCAGCTTCCCATGCTCTACCGACTGAGAAGGCTGGAGGTGCACAAGAAGCTGGGAGGGGGCACAGGCAAACTGGCCAAAGAAACATTCCATACCATGTGACGTCATGCTCAGTACATAAACTGGGGAAAGCTGGCCGGGGGGGCCGCTGCTCGGGGACTGGCTGGGCATTGGTCGGCGGGTGGTGAGCAATTGCACTGTGCATCACTTGCTTTGTATATTCTTCTTCTTCGGATTTTATTCTATTTCAATTATTACACTGTCTTTATCTCAACCCACGAGTTTTCTCACTTTTACTCTTCCAATTCTCTCCCCCATCCCACCAGGGGCAGGGGAGAGTGAGCGAGCAGCTGCGTGGTGCTCAGTTGCCAACTGAGGTTAAACCACGACAGTATTGTATAGTCTTTATTATATCTTTAAAAAAAATGAAGTCTGTATTGCAAGCTATAGGCTTATTTAGACATTTCAGCAAAAGGTTTGTCTTTTCCGCAAGAATGCATCATTCTCTATCTGCTGCTGAAAAGGCTAGAAATTTATTCTCTGGGAGAAAAAAGGAACTATCATTTGGCTCCAGCTCCTATGATCCGTTTTGTGAAAACTCTAATAAATTCATCTCTATACAAGCTACAGTCCTCTTCTTTAGGGTCCCACTTCTACTAGTTCAGAATTAAAATATATTATTTCTGTAATCATAATAGTTTATCACATGCAGTATCTTCTAGCAGTCAGAAGCAGTAGCACTTTCATGTTTTATGGCAATTGATAGGAAGGAAGAAAGGCTGTCCCTCAAAGAGGGACTACTTGTCAAGGCACAAGTAGTACTGATGCAGCAGTGCGACTAACAAACAGAAGCACTACCTTTCTTTGCTTCTGAGCGCCTGTGCCGTGTGCTCCAGAACCTTAGGGACATGGTTTAGTGGGCATGGTGGTTTTGGGTTGACGGTTGGACTCGATGATCTTAGAGGTCTTTTCCAACCTCAATGATTCTATGATTCTATGATTCTAAGCAAACTATTGAACAGGGTGCCCCAAAGTTTCCTTCTGGAGGAATAAAACACTTTTCTAATTCTGTTTCTTTACTGCTATTCATTGTTTTATACTACCCTACACAATTAGCCAAATACAAACAATCCCTAGATAATAATTCTGGAGTAAAGCAGATAATCATGTGGCAGAAACTGTATAAAACCTCCTTGTAATTGGAATGAGTTGAGGAAATAAGAAGGCATGAGGACATCTAGTCCTAAATGTAGAGACTGGTGGATTTTGCAGACCTGTTTCAGCAATCTTTTCCTCCTGAATTTGACAGCTGGACCAGAACAGAGTGTCTGATCCTACTTTTTTTTAATGTGGAGAAAAAGACAAAAAAATATCTTGTTGCTTCAGAATGATGACATCTCGTTATGTTAGAGACAAAGCATTCTATCAATTCAGAAAATGTAACCAATGTCATGGTGATATTACTACAAATATCTAAAATTAGTTTTTTCATTCTACTATGGATCAAACCAAGGGGACAGTGATGGTTAGAGAGTAGATTGGAAAAAGAGTTACATGACAGTTATATAAGCAAAACACAGTCCATGTGAAACCTTAGAAAATATTTGCAATCAATAGATGGGGTTATCTTTATGGTAGCAGTACCTCCTTTGCACTTCTCCTGCAGGAAATGCATATTTAGAATGTAGCATGGTCAGAAGTTATCCAGTTACGCATGAAAATCGGCAGATTTTGAAGAGCCACCAGAACATAAGATTATTTGTACAGTTAAAAGCTGAAACTCTAAAAGGTTTGCAAGAAACGTGAAGGGGTCACAGTCAGCCTCTCAGTTTCTTTATGCATATCCCTTTCCTGGAGAAAAACAAGTCTGAAATGAAGACTGAATCCCTAACATATTCAGAAGTTGACCAGCTATTTCACTTTCCAGTCCAGATCTCGAGGATCCACTCACCATCGTGCTGGAGTTTTAGTAAAGTCAGCTAAGTGAATCTGCTCGCTCTCTGACACTCAAAAGCTAGCAGCCTGCCCAGTTTTGTCTCAACAAACTATAACCTTGCCAGAGACAAATATGTATACAGTAAACTTTATAGCTACTGGCTTTAAGAAAAGGAAAATAATTCTGACCTTGAGCATGACTGGCAGAAGGAAGTAAACATTTGTAGTTTAGGGACTGTAGTGACCAAAAAGCAAAATGAAGAGGTAAACAACTCTGCCTGGAGATTAGTACTGGAGATTAGTGTAGAACAGAAAAGAACAGAAAAGAAAAGAGCAGTTGGAAGGGACCTACAATGATCATCTAGTCCAACTGCCTGAGCAATTCAGGGCTGACTAAAAGTTAAAGCATGTTATTAAGGGCATTGTCCAAATGCCTCTTAAACACGGACAGGCATGGGGCATCGACCACCTCTCTAGGAAGCCTGTTCCAGTGTTTGACCACCCTCTCAGTAAAGAAATGCTTCCTAATGTCCAGTCTAAACCTCCCCTGGCGCAGCTTTGAACCATTCCCACGCGTCCTGTCGCTGGATACCAGGGAGAAGAGATCAGCACCTCCCTCTCCACTTGCCCTCCTCAGGAAGCTGTAGAGAGCAATGAGGTCGCCCCTCAGCCTCCTTTTCTCCAAACTAGACAACCCCAGAGTCCTTAGCCACTCCTCATAGGACATGCCTTCCAGCCCTTTCACCAGCTTTGTTGCCCTCCTCTGGGCACATTCAAGTACCTTAACAGCCTTCTTAAATTGTGGGGCCCAGAACTGCACACGGTACTCAAGGTGAGGCTGCACCAACGCTGAATACAGGGGGATAATCGCCTCTTTTGACTGGCTGGTTATAGTGTGTTTGATGCACCCCCAGGATGCGGTTTGCCCTCTTGGCTGCCAGGGCACACTGCTGACTCCTGTTGAGCCTGCTGCCAACCTGCACCCCCAGATCCCTTTCTGCAGGGCTGCCCTCCAGCCGCTCCTCTCCCAATTTATACTTGTGCCCGGCATTACTCTGTCCCAGGTGCAGAATCCAGCATTTGGACTTGTTAAATTTCATCCTATTAATGATTGCCCAATGCTCCAATCTGTCCAGATCCCTCTGCAAGGCCTCCTGTCCCTCAAGAGAGTCAACAGCACCTCCCAGTTTGGTATCATCAGCGAACTTGCTAAGGGTGCATTCAAGTCCTGCATCCAGATCATTGATCAAAATATTGAACAGAATTGGCCCTAGAATTGAGCCCTGAGGAACACGGCTGGTGACTGGTCACCAGCCAGATGTAGCCCCATTCACTACAACCCTTTGAGCCCTGCCCTTCAGCCAGTTCTTCACCCAGCGCACCATGTACCTGCTCATCTCACAGTTGGACAACTTGTCCAGAAGGATGCTGTGAGGGACTGTATCAAAAGCCTTACTAAAATCCAGAAAAAACTACATCCACCGCCTTCCCTTCATCCACTAGGCGGGTGACCTTATTGTAGAAGGATATCAAATTAGTTAGGCAGGACTTTCCCTTTGTGAACCCATGTTGACTGTGCCTGACGATTGCATTGTCCCTTAAATGCCTTTCAAGAGCACCCAGTATGATCTTCTCCATAAGTTTTCCAGGAAATGAGGCTAGACTAACAGGTCTGTAGTTTCCTGGGTAGTTTCCTCACACCCTTCTTATAAATTGGAATAACGTTGGCTAGCTTCCAGTCAGCAGGGACCTCCCCAGACTCCCAAGACCTTTGGTAGATGATCGAGAGGGGTCCTGCCGTAACACTCGCTAACTCCTTCAGTACTCTGGGATGAATCCCATCAGGCCCCATGGACTTGTGAACATTCAACGGATACAGCTGGTCCCTTACAATTTCAGCATCCAGGTAACCATCTGTCAAATGTTTTCCTTGGACCTCCTCTTGCTAGTAACGTAAAAGTCTTTCTTGTTGTGTGACACAACACTGGCCAGTTTCAGCTCTAATTTTGCTTTGGCCTTATATGTTTTCTCCCTGCATATGCAAACCACGGCTCTGTAATCTTCCTGTGAAGCCTGACCTTGCTTCCAGAGATCATACAATTTCTTTTTTCTAATGTAACCTGAGGAAGTAATCTTCAATGGTAGAAGAAAGGGATAATGATTAGATGGTATAATCAAAAGTAATATTTGACTGGGCAACCTACGTAGCATGGTAAAGCATACCTGGTGGGGAGGAAGATTCTCCAAAGACACCTGTGGAACAGCCACCAGTAAAGCCAACTCCCGTGTCAAAGAGGAAGCACTGGAACCTCGTCCTCATTGCTGGGCCTGGCACAAAGAAAGATGCATGCTGTACCCTGACTTAGACCGTGGTCTGCATAACCCCATCCATATTAGTGATGTGAGCAAGCCCAGGTGCCCTGCCCCTGTTTGGATTGGCGTGCGGGATCATCAGTTGCCTGGAGTAGCCATGGCCTAGGCTGTAGATATACACACAATGGGTCACGTGTGAGCAAGATGTGTGTGCGCACATGCACATGTGTTTTGTTATTATTTATTATTGTTCTTGTATAAAGTGTTTTGTTTAGTATTATTGCTTTACTAACTTTAGTTATTATTCTTTTATTAATCTTAGTTAATAAAATAAGTATCTGAATTAAGCAAGGGCTCATCTATTTCCCTGGCATAACCACACCCCTGCTAATCTATTGACTGTCACAACACACCATGATGAAATTTGGTGGGAAGTGTGCAGGCAAAAGGCATTAAAAGTATTCAAATTGATCCTCGTGTTCCAGATCCATGGCTGCCCTGTGACAAATTGGTCAAGCATGCAGGCAGCATGAGGCCGCCCCCACAACACCTGTATTAGTGTTCCTGTTCATAATTATAATTCATTATGGATGCATCTCTGAACAGATTAAAGGAGAAGAATGTTAATAAGTAGAGGTACTGCTTACAAAAAATTCTGGGATATAGAAAGAGTAAGATAAGTGTACTTTCTACAAAGTAGAAGATCCAGAAAGAGGCAACTTGCTACCTCCAAGTAGCAAGCATATAAGAGTACAAGTAGATCAAGGCTCCCTTACATAAACATCATGGATCAGCATAGATGAGGGACACTTAAAATACACTGAAACATCATGGTCTTAGAAGTCTCCTAAAAGTTTTGAAGTTCATGGAAATGCAAATTTTCTGGTAAACTACAGGGAGTGTATGAACCAAAGCACACTGGAAATTAGGACACATGGGTTTTGCAGAGAGTCAGTTTTGGATCTCAGCTTTTTGGTTCTTGCCTAATATGTATATGCATAATATGAAAAAAAAAAAATGTATCCCATTTATCCCACCTAGAGACTGGTGTCTGATAAGGAAATTATATATTGACCAGAAGGGTTTACAAAACTTTCTGGAAGATGCTCATCATAGAGGAAGGGAACAGGTATGATTTATTACAGATAAACAATTAGGATAAAGTTAATCTGAAATAGTTAAAAAATAACAAATCCAAGACTATATCAGTCCAATCAACACTTACTCTCTCCTGCTGTATTTAAGTGGAATTGAAGATGAGACAGCAGTATGACAGAGGAATGAGGCTTAAAAGTGATGAACTGATGCTCACTGCTCATAATCCAATTTAAATTTTTAAAAAAGAAGTCAAAGAGTGCAGATAAAACTCAGATGGCTGCAATGCCCTTGAATAATCTGGTCACAACGTGTTATTGTAGTTGTACACTTTTAGCTTTGCACTTTGCTGTATGTAACAGAGCAAACGTAATTAATCACTGGTAAGTGGTGTTTACATTAGTTCTCACAAGGTTAAGAAGCTGATTATAGCTAAAATCAGTTTTCATAGAATTATAGAATCATAGAATGGTTTGGCTTGGAAGGGATCTTTGAATATCATCTAGTCCAACCTCACTGCCATGGGCAGGGACATCTTTCACTAGATCAGGTTGCTCAAAGTCCCATCCAACCTGACCCTGAACACTTCCAATGATGGGTGTCATGGTTTAACCCCAGCTGGCAACTAAGCACTACACAGCCGCTCGCTCCCTCCCTCCCTCCCTCCCTCCCGGTGGGATGGGGGAGAGAATCGGAAGAGTAAAAGTGAGAAAACTTGTGGGTTGAGATAAAGACAGTTTAATAGGCAAAACAAAAGCTGTGCGCACAAGCAAAGCAAAACAAGGAATTCATTCACTACAACAGGCAGGTGTTCAGCCATCTCCAGGAAAGCAGGGCTCCATCACGCGTAATGGTTACTTGGGAAGACAAAGGCCATGACTCCGAATGTCCCCTACTTTCTTCTTCTTCCCCCAGCTTTTATTGCTGAGCATGACATCATATGGTGTGGAATATCCCTTTGGTCAGTTGGGGTCAGCTGTCCCAGCCATGTCCCCTCCCAACTTCCTGTGCACCCCCAGCCTACTCACTGGTGGGGTGGTGTGAGAAGCAGAAAAGGCCTTGACTCTGTGTAAGCCCTGCTCAGCAGTAACTAAAACATCCCTGTATTATCAGCACTGTTTCCAGCACAAATCCAAAACATAGCCCTATACTAGCTTCTATGAAGAAAATTAACTCTATCCCAGCCAAAACCAGCACAATGGGGTATCCACAACTTCTCTGGGTAAGACACTTCCAGTCTCACCATCCTCATTGTAAAGAATTTCTTCCTTATGTCCAATCTAAATCTACCCTCTTTCAGTTTAAAACTGTTGCCCCTTGTCCTGTCACTACAGGCCCTGGTAAAATGTCTGTCTGTCTTTCTTATAAGCCCCCTTTAAGTATTGAAAGGCCACAATAAGGTCTCCCCAGACCCTTCTCTTCTCCAGGCTAAACAACCCCAACTCTCTCAGCCTTTCTTCATAGGAGAGGTGTTCCATCCCCCTGATCATTTTCATGGCCCTCCTCTGGACCCACTCTAACAGGTCCACGTCTTTCTTGTGCTGGGGATCCCAGAGCTGTATGCAGTACTCCAGGTGGTGTCTCACAAGAGAGGAGTAGAATCACAGAATCATAGAATATCTCAAGTAGGAGGGGACCCATAAGGATCATCGAGTCCAACTCCCTGCTCCTCGCAGGACTACCTAAAACTAAACCATATGACTAAGAGCGTCGTCCAGACGCCCCTTGAACTCTGACAGGCTTGGTGCCGTGACCACTTCCCTGGGGAGCCTGTTCCAGGGACCGACCACCCTCTCAGTGAAGAACCTTTTCCTAAGGTCCAATCTGAACTTCCCCTGACGCAGCTTCATTCCATTTCCTCGTGTCCTATCGCTGGTCACCAGAGAGGAGATCAGCACCTCCCCCTCCGCTGCCCCCCTTGAGGAAGTTGTAGACTGCAATGAGGTCACCCCTCAGCCTTCTCTTCTCCAAGCTGAACAAACCAAGTGACCTCAGCCGCTCCTCATGAGTCTTGCCCTCGAGGCCTTTCACCATCTTGGTCGCCCTCCTCTGGACACACTCTAATAGTTTGATGTCCTTCTTATATTGAGGCGCCCCAAACTGCACACAGTACTTGAGGTGGGGCCGCACCAGTGCAGTGTAGAGTGGGACAATCACCTCCCTCGACTGGCGAGCTATGCTGTGCTCGATGCACCCCAGGACACAGCTGGCCCTTTTGGCTGCCAGGGCAAACTGTTGACTCATATTCAACCTGCCATCAACCCAAACCCCCAAACCTCTTTCCGCGGGGCTGCTCTCCAGCCTCTCGTCCCCCAATTTGTATGTATAACCAGGATTACCCCGTCCCAGGTGGAGGATCCGGCACTTGCTCTTGCTAAATTTCACACGGTTGGTGATTGCCCAGCTCTCTAGTCTATCCAAATCTCTCTGTAAGGCCTCTCTACCCTCGAGGGAGTCCACAGCTCCTCCTAGTTTAGTATCATCAGAAAGCTTACTTAAGGTACATTCAATTCCTGCGTCCAGATCGTTTATAAAAACATTAAAGAGCACTGGCCCTAAAATTGAGCCCCGGGGAACCCGACTGGTGACTGGCCGCCAGCCTGATGTAACCCCATTTACTATAACCCTTTGAGCCCACCGTCAGCCAATTGCTCACCCAATGTATCATGGGCTTGTCTAGCTGTATGCTGGACATTTTGTCCAGAAGGATACTGTGAGAGACAACATCAAAAGCTTTGCTAAAATCCAAAAAAACCCCATCTACTGGCTTCCCTTGGTCAACTATGGTAGAGGGGGAGAATCACCTCCCTTGACCTGCTGGCCACGCTTCTTTTGATGCAGCCCAGGATACAATTGGCTTTCTGGGCTGCAAGCACACATTGCTGGCTCATTATCCAATTTTTCATCCACCAGTATCCCCAAGTCCTTCTCCTCAGGGCTACTCTCAATCCATTCATCCCCCAGTCTGTATTGATACTGGGGGTTGCCCCATCCCAGGTGCAGGACCTTGCACTTGGCCTTGTTGAACTTCAGGAGGTTCCCATGGGCCTGTCAAGGTCCCTCTGGATGGCATCCCTTCCCTCTAGCAAATCAACTGCACCACTCAGTTTGGTGTCATCCTCAAACTTGCTGAGGGTTTACTCAGTCCCACAGTCTATGTTGTTGATGAAGATATTAAATAGTATTGGTCCCAGTATGGACCCTTGAGGGAGGGACACCACTCATTGTTTACACTTGGACATTGAGCCATTGACTGCAACTCTTTGGATGTGGCCATCCAGCCAGTTCCTTATCCATCTAACAGTCCATCCATCAAATCCATCTCTCTCCAATTTAGCAGCAAGAATATTATGAGGGACTGTATCAAAGGCCTTACAGAAGTCCAGATAGATGACATCCGTAGCTCTTCCCTTGTACACTGATGCATACCCTTTCTGAATTTTATGTACTAATCTAAAAAACAGTAGCTAACTACATTTGTTGAATTTTTATCTTTACATATTTGATCCTTAACTTTAATTCCAGTTCTGCTTGTTTAGGTACTCTGGCTAAGTTAGAGTGTTTACTTTGTGAAAATAAGAAATCATATAAAGCGATAGATTCTGCAGATTATTTGTGCTTATGTATTTATAGCCAATAAAATAAAAACTTGTAATTTTAATTAAGTCATAAAGACTTACAGAAGCCAAGTCTCTGTATTTGCACAGTTCTGAGTCCTGCTAATCCCGCAGTATTGAACAAATTCACATGGTTAGCTTACCTTGCCATATCTGTATGTCATATTTCTATGCTGCAAGCTGTGCAATACAAATCAATATGCTAAGTTTAACACAAGAACAGGAAACATGATGTCCTCCTATATTTTCAATGAACTTCAAATGTCTGTGCTATTCCCAGTCTGCACAGTTTATTTCAGGGAAATGTGGTCTTTAAGAAAAAAAAATCTATCATACAGTGAAATATATAAATTCATAAATGGAGTCATACCTGACTCTATAATAACAGTTTATTTCAAATAATCTGACATTTTGATTGCATAATCATCAAGTCAGGCTTTCTCCTCTCTTTACATATTTAAAGCCAAGGTACGTTCTTTAGGCAGAACATACACTTGCCATACATATTTCAGATTTAACAGTAAGTTCCTGTTTTCTTTTATTTCATATGTCAACTCTTTAAAAGACAATATGCTTTTTCAATTGACTCTATTGCATTATAATTCATTTATCTACACCTAGTGGCAACTATAATCTGTGTTAAAAAAATATATTAACTGCCTTCATATTTCTGTATTTAAAATCTTCATTTATTGCTGCAGAACACCACTACTTGTGCATGTAAATTAGAATGAGAAAAACTCAGAATGAGGTAGGAGTGATCATGACCAATAGGTCAGTATAGAGCTGTGCCACATCTGCCTTCTAAGCTCGGTGATGTGGAACTAAGTGTGGCAAAACAATCAGTATGTTGAACACCTGCATAAAGATTCAGAACTGCTGACTGCTACCAAACTCTTTGTAAATAATAAAAAAAAGTTTGACTTAAACACTTGCAAAGGCACTGAGCACATTTTAAAAATATAAAATTAGAACAGTACATGGAAGCACACAAGTTCTCCTTAACATATGATCAGCTCTTTCACTGGTAAGTTCTCTTCATTGTAATGATCAGCTGTAAATGGATGTCGTGGTTTAACCTCAGATGGCAGCTAAGCACTACACAGCCACTTGCTCGCTCCCCTCCTAGCAGGATAGGGGAGAGAATCAGAAGGGTAAAAGTGAGAAAACTCGTGGGTTGAGATAAAGACAGTTTAATAGGCAAAGCAAAAGCTGCGCACGCAAGCAAAGCAAAACAAGGAATTCATTCACTACTTCCCATGGGCAGGCAGGTGTTCAGCCATCTCCAGGAAAGCAGGGCTCCATCATGTATAACAGTTACTTGGGAAGACAAATGCCACCATTCCGAACATCCCCCACCTCCTTCTTCTTCCCCCAGCTTTATATGCTGAGCATGACGCCATATGGTATGGAATATTCCTTTGGTCAGTTGGGGTCAGCTGTCCCAGATGTGTCCCCTCCCAACTTCTTGTGCGCCCCCAGCCTACTTGCTGGCAGGGCAGTGTGAGAAGCAGAAAAGATCTTGACTCTTGCATAAGCACTGTTCAGTAATAACTAAAACAGTGTGTTATTAACACTATTTTCATCACAAATCCAAAACATAGCACCATACAAGCTACTATGAAGAAAATTAACTCTGTCCTAGCCAAAACCAGTACAATGGATTAATGGCATTTAGCCCTAGAGAGCATGTCATTGGTCTGTACTGGACATATAAACTATTACATAAAACATCCTCAAAGACTTACACTTGTTCCTAACTTTCTATTAATGTCATTTGCTAGACAAATTTTATTCAGAGATTAGTCTTCCGTTTAAAAAAATTCTAGGCATAAAACTCCTAATCAGAAAATAGCAGTGTAACAATTTAAATGTAACAATACTGAAGTAAATGACAATTTCAGTACATTTTAGCTTTCTTAGTTCAGAGAATGTAGCATAGTCCTATAATATTACAGATGAGTTGTTTCGGGGCTCCCAAAAATATCAAATATGCAAACTTTGCTTCTACACTATGTCTTGATAATGCTGCAGAACCAATAATATTACAGCAATAAATGATGATCAATGCCTAGTATTGACACATTGTTTTCAGGTATATCATATGGATATGCATGAATATATATCTTTGCAAATCAGAGGTCACAAATAGTCACTGTAAAACATGGCAGGGAATTGATTTTATATGTGGTGTTTGAAGCACATATACATGAAAATATCCTGGCATCCCAAACCAATTCTAGATGTGCCAAATTACCAACAATGTTAACTTTAATCATCAGTTAAGATTACTGTACAGGATTCGGTATTTGACAGCTAACAGCTGGACTTAAATAGCGGTCTAAATACTTTGCTCACTTCATTCAGGGGCTTTTATGCAGGTGTATTTGGTTTACATGGCAAGGTTTTGGTAGCAGTGGGGGCTACAGGGGTGGCTTCTGTGAGAAGATGCCAGAAGGTGCCCCATGTTGGACAGAGCCAGTTCCAGCCAGCTCCAAGACAGACCCACCACTGGCCAACAGCTGAGCCAATCAGTGACATTGGTAGCACCTCTGTGATAACATATTTAAGAAAGGGTAAAAAACCACTGCGCAACAGCAGCTGGGAGAGAGGAGTGAGACTATGAGAATCTGTGCTCCGGTGCCTGGAGCACCTCCTCCCCCTCCTTCTTCACTGACCTTTGTGTCTGCATAGTTGCTTCTCTCATTTTTCTCACTCCTCTCTCCAAACTAATGTGCAGCAGTTTCATGTTTACTGAAACTATAAACAAAATTATCCTTGGGTAATTAGGTTTAAGAAAGCAGCTCATAAAAATGTGATATTTACTATCTCTTGGAAACAGTTGTAAAACACCCAATTTATTTTAATAGCTAGATTTTAAACCTGATCCTATTCTACTTGTTAAATGTCATCTACAAATCACGTACCAAAGCATAGAAAAATAGCTATTGCTGTTGAGTCCAAAGCTAGCAGGACAAGAATATTAACAGTTTAAATCACAGTCTTTATTCTACATTAAAAATGTTTACTTGTGCACATTTATATGTGAACACAAAATGAAGATTCTATTCACAAAGACCCATGACTATTTAAACAGCCAGAAATAAAGAACATGGCACACGACCAGTAAATTATGAGACTGCAACATGTCAAGGTTAGAGGTGACCAAAGATATCAACAAATCTCAGAGGATAAGGGCAACAGATTAAGCAAGGGGATAGATTGCCCTCCAACCTTAACCTGTTAAGACCTTTGAAATGTCATTTTGAGGTCACTATTGAGTATCTGTGGACAACCATGGTGATCAGGAGAGGTGCCTGAGGAGTGGAGGAAATCAAATGTCACTCCTATCTTTAAAAAGGGCAAGAAGGAGGGACCCAGAGAACTACAGGCCAGTCAGCCTCACCTCGATCCCTGGGAAGGTGACGGAGCAGCTAATCCTGGAAACCATTTCCAGGCACATGAAGGACAAGGAAATCATCAGGAGTAGTCAGCATGGATTCACCAAGGGGAAGTCATGCTTGAGCAACTTGATAACCTTCTATAATGAAGTAACTGGCCTGGTAGATGAGGGGAGAGTAGTAGATATTGTCTACCTGGACTTCAGTAAGGCCTTTGACACTGTCTCCCATAAGATCCTCATAGAGAAGCTGTTGATGTATGGGCTGGATGAGGAGACAGTAAGGTGGGTTGAAAACTGGTTGAATGGTCGGGCCCAGAGGCTGGTGATCAGTGGCACGAAGTCTAGTTGGAGGCCAGTAACTAGCGGTGTACCCCAAGGATCTGTACTGGGTACAGTGCTGTTTAACATCTTCATTAATGATCTGGATGATGGGGCAAGTTATCTGATGACCCAGAAGTGGGAGGAGCGGCTGATACACCAGGGGGTGGTGCTGCCATCCAAAGGGACCTCAATAGGCTGGAGAAATGGGCTAACAGGAACCTCATGCAGTTCAACAAGGGGAAGTGTCAAGTCTTGCCCCTGGGGAGGAACAACCCCAGGCACCAGTATATGCTGGGGGCCAACCAGCTAGAAAGCAGCTTTGCAGAAAAGTGTGGGGGTTAACGCCACAGACTCTGCTTAGTTCCAGCATTCAAGTCCCTGTTCAGGCACCATTTGTAGGGATTTAAGCAGCACGGACTCTGGCAGGCAGTAGCCAAAGACCTTTATTGCTCTTTGTCAGCATTCTTTTATAGCAAGCAGAAGTGTACACGCACTACCTGTGGCTTGCAGAGAGATTATAGCCTCATGGGGGGGGTGGGGGGTGTGTGTGTCTGTCTGTCTGCTCTAGCAAACTGGCCACCACCACCACCTGCTTCCTCTCCTGCAAAATGCCTTCATGGCCTTTTATCTTGTTTTCTCCTTCCAGCTGCAGCACATTCCTTTTCCTCCTTTCAGCTGCAGCATATCTTCTGTTTACGTGCCTTCTCATGCCAGGTGGTACAATGTTTACTCATTAAAGTCAAACTCAGGAGATTCCCATCCCCACAGAAAAGGACCTGGGGGTTCCCGGTGGACACCAAGTTGAACATCACCCAACAATTTGCCCTTGCGGCAAAGAAGGCTAATTGTATCCTGGGCCGCATTAGGCAAAGCATTACCAGCAGGTCGAGGGAGGTGATCCTTCCCCTCTACTCAGCACTGGTGAGGCCACACCTGGAGTCCTGTGTCCAGTTCTGGGCTCCCCAGTACAAGAGAGACATGGAGATACTGGAAAGAGTTCAATGAAGGGCCACGAAGATGATTGAAGGGACTGGAGCATCTCTCCTGTGAAGAAAGGCTAAGAGAGTTGGGACTGTTTAGCCTAGAGAAGAGAAGGCTCGGGGGGGATCTTATCAATGTACCTGAAGGGAGGGTGCAAACAGAACGGAACCAGATTCTTTTCAGTGGTGTTCAGTGACAGGACAAGAGGCAATGGGCACAAACTGAAACAGGAGGTTCTGTCTGAACATCAGGAAACACATTTTTACTGTGAGGGTGACTGAGCACTTGAGCAGGTTGCCCAGAGAGGTTGTGGAGTCTCCCTCCTTGGAGATATTCAAAAGCCATCTGAACACAATCCTGGGCAGCTTGTGGTCTTGCTTGAGCAGTGGGGTTGGACTAAATTACCTCCAGAGGTCCTTTCCTACCCCAACCATTCTGTGTGAAAAGGGAAATGCACAGTTGCAAAGGAATAGCCTCAACTTCTATGTGAAACCTTTTCGTGACCTCTATTCTGCTTTTTTTATATTACTTTTTAGTTACACTGAATATAGCCTAAGATTATGCCAGAGCCACTTTTTTTAAAGCCATCCAAAGAAGGAAAACAGTGACCACTTCAGCCAAATTGTGCTGTGCGTACTAGAAGCACTTTCCCCCTTTTTACAATGGACTATATAGCCTTTTAATGGTAACAAAGTTTAAGATGTTAGTAATATTTTATATGTTCAAGAAGCTGGTTCAGTATTTTACTGAGAGAAATCTTAAACTACATAAAAGCCAAAATCAAAACTCAAATTAGTCTAAAGGGGGTCTGATAACAATGCTGAAACAAATTTAGTTCTAAAAACAGTTTTATGTGTACTGGCATAATGATTACAAAAATAAGGATCTAAAGTGCAACCCCTCATAAATGCTGCCTATTCAGCACTGAAATCAAAGAAGAAACTTAGTGTTGCTGTCGGTGAACTTGAGTGAGAGCGTGTGGGATTAGACGTGGAGTCTATCTGCACTGATTTTACATCAATATCCATATTAATGCTGTCACAATATTGTATCATATTTGGGTATGGCATTCAGCTCACACATTCTCTCTAGCAGCTGAAACATCACTTGTAAAGCTTCAGCAAATCATTTAGAAACATTAAACAGTCAGGCACTAAATCAGAGGAAAAGTTTAGAAAAAAAGATGTAGTGCAGAAAAATCATACCAGTATTAACAAAATGTATAACAAAAGTTTGTGTGTGGAAAGAATGAATATTCATAATCAATTTCTATTTCCTCATTTGTATGTCCAGTGAATATTTTTACATAGTTCATAAAAACTTTGGAAGATGATAAATCAATCCCCCTGTGATTGCTGGGAACTCTATGTTATCAAGATAACATATTTATCTGTTGGTGCAAACTAAAAGCTGTGAATACATGGTTAAAAACATATGAATAAAATGTAGTGCTAATGAAGAAGCAAATGAGCAGAAACTAGGACTTCTTGCATCAACTACTAACGGCAAAGCAAGACATGATAATTCGGAATGTCATAATGCTGTAGAGGTAGCAGTTGTGTAGAATTGGAAATAAGAGTATTTGGTCAAAAGGTTTTACATGTGTGATATTTTTAAGAAATCAAGAGATACAGTTTGTATATGATATTGATAAATGCTACTTTTGCATCAAAAATCTGGATTGAGGTATTTATTTGGGAATTTATGATGTGAAAAGTCCTTCACATCTCCATTTTAAAAATCTCTGAGAGTAGTATTTTCAGACATGCAGCCTGTATGCTGAAAAGCAGTTACTAGAGTATCAACAAAGAATGTCTACTTTTAGAAACATTGTATGTGTTGCCATTTATACAAAAGGAAAGTGAAAAAAATTAAGTTTAGTACAACATACACAGTGATAAAAGACATTAGTTGTGAAATGCTGATTTTATAAGTATAATTCATCCAGTGTTACAAATTAGGGTCAGTTGTGTTAGGAGATTAAAACCTTTTTGTCTCTGATATCAAACTATTCTTTTTCAGTCCCTTTTATCTTATAGAGAAGTGCTGAATTCTACAGCATCATTGTCAGTTCATTTGTGTTAGTTGTAGCAATCATTTAACTGGTTTTAGTACTAATATTACTTAGTCATACTGTCGTTTTTAAGAACAGAGGCTCTTTTATATCCTAAAAATGTTGAGAGGCTCTGGTGTTAGCTGGGTAAGCATATGTATGAGAAAGACCATAAAGAATTTAATTTATCCTGCAAGATGATACAAGAAACTTATATACTTTTGGCCACAGAAGTTTCAATACTCAGTAAATCCTCCAGATTCAATGAACTGATATCTCATAATTAAAACATTAATATGTTTTCTTAAAGTATTTCTAAATTCACATCCATTTTAAAAATTAAATAAGCAGAATAAAATTGCAACTGTAAAATAAGTTAACACAACACAAATTTAACACCCAGCTGCCAATCAAATTTGATGCAACTCTATAATTCCAAAGGAAGGTTGAAAACCCTTATAAAAGAAAGCATTATTTTTCCCTCAGCATGTAATAACTCCTAGTAACCTGTAATTCCATATGTTTCAAGGACAATGATATTTTGGCTGAGTGGCTGGTTTAAAATACAGTATTTTGTGCAAGATAGAGTGCACAAATATAGATAAGATATAGACAGATAAAATATTTGCTTATAAAAGCAACCATTACATTCAGATATATTAATTATCTAGTCATAGTTCAATTTAATGATAAATGATTGTCATGGTTTAACCCGGCAGGCAGCTAAACACCACACAGCTGTTCACTCACTCCCCACCCCACACCCAGTGGGATGGGGGAGAGAATCAGGGAAAAAAAAAAGTAAAATTTGTGAGTTGAGATAAAGGCAGTTTAATAGGACAGAAAAGGAAGGGAAAATAATAATAATAATAACGATAAAAGAATATACAAAATAAGTGATGCACAATGCAATTGCTCACCACCTGCCGACCAATGCCCAGCCAGTTCCTGAGCAGCGGCCGCGCCCCCCGGCCAACTCCCCCCAGTTTATATACTGAGCATGACGTCATATGGTATGGAATATCCCTTTGGCCAGTTTGGGTCAGCTGTCCTGGCTGTGTCCCCTCCAGCTTCTTGTGCATCTCCAGCCTCCTCGCTGGCAGGGCAGTATGAGAAGCTGAAAAGTCCTTGACTAGTGTAAGCACTGCTCAGCAACACATAGAACATCAGTGTGTGATCACCATTATTCTCATCCTAAATCCAAAACACAGCATTGTACCAGCTACTAGGAAGAAAATTAACTCTATCCCAGACAAAACCAGGACAGTATCCACCCCTTATTCTATACCATCTACGTCATGCCCAGGTCCCCACCCTTTCCAATACATTCCCAATAATCACCACCCCTTTTCCTGTCTTTTCATATATACACACAGATATCATTCCCCTAGTCTATGGGCCATCCCTATAAAATGTTCGTTGAGTTCATTTAGTCCTGTCCTGGTTTCGGCAGGGATAGAGTTAATGTCCTTCCTAGTAGCTGGTACAGTGCTGTGTTTTGGATTTAGGATGAGAACAATGTTGATAACACACTGATGTTTTAGTTGTTGCTAGGTAGTGCTTACACTAGTCAAGGACTTTTCAGCTTCCCATGCTCTACCGACTGAGAAGGCTGGAGGTGCACAAGAAGCTGGGAGGGGGCACAGCCAAACTGGCCAAAGGGACATTCCAATCTGAGATAACAAAAATTGAAGTCACTGGTAGATTACACTTGCCATGATTTCTGTGCTTGATGTACGCTCCTAAAAATTATTGAGTAGAAACACCTCAGATGGTGATTTTCACAGTTCTTTGTTGTTTTTGTTGATATTTATGGGATATTGTTATATGCGATATTTATGTTCATAGGACCAAATGTAGTAATCCACTAGTAGAAAGGCCAACCACATTCCACTCCTTTGCTAGATGGTTTCTTCCCTGGTTGGGAGTGAGTGAATTAGAAAAGGCCTTTAACATTTCAGAGGCAATAGAAATTCTTGGCAATAATACTGCTGATGCAATTACAGCATTACACGAAGAGGTTTCACAGCTCTCCAAAATTACACTGCAAAATAGAATGGCATTAGATACTTTGTTAGCTTCACAAGGGAGAGTATGTACAATTATTAATACCAGCTGTTCCGCACGTACATTGACCAGAGTGGAAGGATTTCAGTTGATGTCCGAAAGATGTGGGAACAAGTAAAATTAATGCATAAAGTACAATTGGATAATACTTCAGCAGGATTCCAAGAAGTATGGTCTTGGCTCACCTCCTGTGTACCAGATTTAGGAGTTTTTGGGCAAAACAAATTCTTTATGGTTTATTAATTTTCATAATGATCTTTGTAATGCTGTTTGTTTGTATTCAGTGTTGTATCATTTGTTGTACTCAACTGTGCTCACACCTTAGAATCTACAAATATTCTGCTTATTACCATCGGCAAAGGTGTTGCAGATGGAGTGAGACTACACTTCACTCGTAAGAGAGAAGCAGCAATACACTTCATTGATAGAAAACAGTGAGTTAACAAAGTTCAATGGTAAGCGCGACAGTGGTTTAACAAGATTCGATGGCAAGGTACACTTGATTATTTACTGCATAGAGGACAGGGTCAGACAAAACCATCAGGGAGACCCTCCCGTTGAGCCATGAGGTTCAGAAAGGACCCCCTTGCTTTCTAAACTCCTTCTCAGAGAGGAGTCTAGGTGCGGCTGGATCCAATCCTAGTCCCAGACTTGGTCAACGGTTTATGTCTAAAGGATTATATATGTGCAATCAATCCTTTATATCACTTAGCTAAGATTTCAAAGTTGAGCATGCTATTAGTCACTTACCGAGGATCTGTTGCGGCAAGGAATCTCTCAACCTCGAGGAGTAACCTTGAGAGGCGTCCCTACTCAAAGGGAGATCCTGGCATGCAGCCCGCTGCCGTGCAGGAGAGCTCAAAGGGCTCTTGGGCTGCTCACTATTTATGGGGGTAAGATGATTGACTCATAGTCATATTTGCATACCGATAACTGTGGTTGGGTGGGCGTATTTCTCACAATAGTCCTTGGTTATTGTGTTGTTATCTGGCTCCCCGAATCCACTTTGAATGGACGCAGCTATCACTATCAGCATCCATTAACGACCGCCCCTGGTAGTTATCGCTTGAGCAGGGTTACAGGAGATAAAGGTCAGGTTGGGCGGGGGAGCACACTGTCACAAAAAGTCAAGGGCACTCATCCTACCTGACCCTCAAGGCAGAATGGCAGGCACTCATCTGAGAACAAAGGCCATGGCTCCGGCTGGGGGGTCTGCACCATCTACCCCAGCGGTGGCCGAGGCCTCCACCCAGACGGAACTGCTGAAGGGAGAGGCTGCAGTGCAGACCTCAGGCTGTAGGAAGTGCTTAGACCTTTCTCCTGGGGCAGGGACAGGCAGCAGACCTGCCTGCAAAAGGTGTGCCCAAGTGGAGGACCTCCTGCAGCAGGTGGCTGAGGTGCAGGAGGTGGTGAGAAGGCTGTGTAACATCAGGGAGGCGGAGAAGGAGTTAGATAGCTGGTTCCAAGCGCAGTCTGCAATGGACCCACAGCCCATGGCCAAACAGCCTGTAACTCCCGCACCGGCACACGCAGAAGGGAGTGGGGGGGCCAATAATGCAGAAGAATGGACGGTTGCAACGGCAAGGACCAGCAGGAGGAAGAGACTTCCCCCAAAGCCTGAGGTGCCCTTGCAGAACCGCTTCACTGCTCTGCAGACTGAAGAGGAAAGACCCATCACATCAGGAGAGATGCTGGAGCTCAGTAAGGCAGCCCGATCTGCCCCCCGTATAACAACCAGTGCAAAATAAGAAAAGGTGACGGGTGATAGTAGTAGGCGACTCTCTTCTGAGAGGTACGGAGGCACCCATTTGCCGACCGGATGCGCTCTCTAGAGAGGTGTGCTGCTTACTGGGGGCTCGCATCAGGGATGTCACCAGGAGGCTACCAAGCCTCGTACAGTCCACTGACTATTATCCGCTGCTGCTGTTTCACGTGGGCACCAGTGATACAGCCAGGAGCAGTCTGAGGACTATCAAGAAGGACTTCAGAGCCCTGGGAGCAGCGGTAAGGGGCTCAGGAGTGCAGGTAGTTTTTTCATCAGTCCTGCCGGTCAAAGGGAAGGGGTTTGAAAGGGCCAGTCAAATCTGGCAAATGAACAAATGGTTATAGGACTGGTGCCACAGCCAGGGGTTCGGCTACTTAGACCATGGGACTCGCTTTGAGAAACCTGGTCTACTGGGGGCTGATGGGGTCCATCTGTCAGAGGAGGGGAAGAGCATCCTCAGTCATAGGCTTGCCAAGTTGGTGAAGAGGGCTTTAAACTAGAGATGCCGGGGGAGGGGAACCTCAATCCATCCCACTCCTACCAGTTTGATGCCAGGGCCAGCAATAGATGCCCAGAGCCTGGAGAAGGATCACAGGTCAGCAGGAGAGCGCCTGAAGAGCAGCACAAAGGAACTCCAGCCAGTAAGACAGCTACATCGGGGGCACAACTTAAATGCCTCTATGCAAACGCACGTAGCATGGGGAATAAGCAAGAGGAGTTAGAGACGTGCGCACGCCTGCAGGGCTACGACCATATTGGCATCACGGAGACGTGGTGGGAGGGCTCCTATGCTTGGAGTGTTGGGACTGAGGGATACAGGCTCTTTAGGAAGGACAGGCAGGGGAGATGAGGAGGGGGTGTCGCCCTCTGTGTCAACGACCAGCTGGAGTGCATGGAGCTCTGCCTGGGGATGGATGAGGAGCTGACTGAGAGCTTGTGGGTCAGGATCAAAGGGAAGGCAGGGACAGGTGACATTACGGTGGGGGTCTGCTACAGGCCACCTGACCAGGAAGACCGAGCGGATGAGGCCCTCTATAGACAGATGGGAGCAGCCTCACGCTCACAAGCCCTGGTCCTCATGGGGGACTTCAACCACCCCGACATCTGTTGGAGGGACAACACGGCAGGGCATAAGCAATCCGGGAGGTTCCTGGAATGCATCGATGATAACTTCCTTCTCCAAGTGGTAGAGGAGCCAACGAGGAGAGGTGCTATACTGGACCTTGTTCTCGCCAACAAGGAGGGGCTGGTGGGGAATGTGAAGCTCAAGGGCAGCCTGGGCTGCAGTGACCATGAAATGGTGGAGTTCAAGATCCTGAGGGCACCGAGGAGGGCGCACAGCAAGCTCACTACCCTGGACTTCAGGAGAGCAGGCTTTGGCCTCTTCAGGGATCTGCTTGGTAGAGTGCCATGGGACAAAGCCCTGGAGGGAAGAGGGGCCCAAGAAAGCTGGGTAATAGTCAAGGCTCACCTCCTCCAAGCTCAGGAGCGATGCATCCCAACAAAGAGGAAGTCAGGCAAAAACGCCAGGAGGCCTGCATGGATGAACAAGGAGCTCCTGGGCAAACTCCAACACAAAAAGGAAGCCTACAGAGGGTGGAAGCAAGGACAGGTAGCCTGGGAGGAATACAGAGAAATTGTCCGAGCAGCCAGGGATCAGGTTAGGAAAGCTAAAGCCCCGATAGAAATAAATCCGGCCAGGGACGTCAAGGGCAACAAGAAAAGATTCTATAGGTACGTCGGGGATAAAAGGAAGACGAGGGAAAATGTGAGCCCTCTCCGGAATGAAACGGGAGACCTGGTTACCCAGGACACGGAGAAGGCGGAGGTACTCAATGACTTTTTTGCCTTGGTCTTCACTGGCAAGCGCTCAAGCCTCACCGCCCAAGCCGCAGAAGGCAAAGGCGGGGACTGGGAGAATGAAGAGCCGCCCACTGTGGGAGAAGATCAGGTTCGAGACCATCTAAGGCACCTGAAGGTGCACAAGTCCATGGGACCCGATGAGATCCATCCGCGGGTCCTGAAGGAACTGGCGGATGAAGTTGCTAAGCCACTATCCATCGTATTTGAGAAGTGGTGGCAGTCCGGTGAAGTTCCCACTGACTGGAAAAGGGGAAACATAACCCCCATTTTTAAAAAGGGAAAAAAGGAAGACCCGGGGAACTACAGGCCAGTCAGTCTCACCTCTGTGCCTGGGAAGATCATGGAACAGATCCTCCTGGAAGCTATGCTAAGGCACATGGAGGACAGGGAGGTGATTCGAGACAGCCAGCATGGTGTCCTGGTTTCAGCAGGGATAGAGTTAATTTCCTTCCTAGTAGCTGGTACAATGCTGTGTTTTGGATTTAGGAGGAGAACAAAGTTGATAACACACCCATGTTTTAGTTGTTGCTAGGTAATGCTTATACTAGCCAAGGACTTTTCAGCTTCCCATGCTCTACCGACTGAGAAGGCTGGAGGTGCACAAGAAGCTGGAAGGGGGCACAGCCAAACTGGCCAAAGAAACATTCCATACCATGTGACGTCATGCTCAGTACATAAACTGGGGAAAGCTGGCCGGGGGGGCCGCTGCTCGGGGACTGGCTGGGCATCGGTCGGTGGGTGGTGAGCAATTGTACTGTGCATCACTTGCTTTGTGTATTATTATTATTATCATATTATTATTATTATCATCATTTTATTTCAATTATTAAACTGTTTTTATCTCAACCAACGAATTTTTGTCACTTGTGCTCTTCCAATTCTCTCCCCATGGGGCGGGGGGAGGAGTGAGCGAGCGGCTGCGTGGTGCTTAGTTGCCGACTGAGGTTAAACCACGACAAGTCCATATCTTTGGATAACAGTCCTTCAGGGCAGGAGAGATGGTGTGTGGTGCTGGATTGTTGCATGCTGAAGACAATTCTGGTTCCATCAAAGTTAATTCTTCATTAATCTGGGTGATTTTTACTGTGATACTGCACGTGGCGCTTGCCTTGGCAGGTTTGTGGGAGTGTGATATAATCGATCTGCCAGGCCTCCCCATATTGATATTTCAGCCATCGTCCTCCATAGCAGAGAGGCTTTAACCGCTTGGCTTGCTTGATTGCAGCGCATGTTTCCCATTCATGGATAACCTGCGCAATAGTGTCCATGGTCAAGTCCACCCCTCGATCACGAGCCCATCTGTATGTTGCATCTCTTCCTTGGTGACCTGAGGTGTCATGGGCCCACCGAGCTAGAAATAATTCACGCTTCTGTTGCCAGTCCAGATCCACCTGAGCCACTTCAATCTTAGCAGCCTGATCCACCTGCTGGTTGTTTTGATGTTCTTCAGTGGCCCGACTCTCAGGTATGTGAGCATCTACGTGATGGACTTTTACAACCAGGTTCTCCACCCGGGCAGCAATATCTTGCCACAATGCGGCAGCCCAGATGGGTTTGCCTCTGCGCTGCCAGTTGCTCCACTTCCATTGCTGCAACCACCCCCACAGGGCATTTGCCACCATCCATGAGTCAGTCTAGAGAGAGAGCACTGGCCACTTTTCTCGGTCAGCAATGTCTAATGCCAGCTGGATGGCTTTCACTTCTGCAAATTGGCTCGATTCACCTTCTCCTTCAGCAGTTTCTACAACTTGTCGCATAGGACTCCATACAGCAGCTTTCCACCTCCGATGCTTTCCCACAAGACGACAGGACCCATCAGTGAACAGGGCATATTGCTTCTCATTTTCTGGTAGTTCATTATACATTGGGGCCTCCTCAGCACGCGTCACCTCCTCCTCTGGCGATATTCCAAAATCTTTGCCTTCTGGCCAGTGCATGATCACTTCCAGGATTCCTGGGCGACTGGCGTTTCCTATTCGAGCCCGTTGTGTGATTAGTGCAACCCACTTACTCCATGTAGCATCAGTTGCATGATGTGTACAGGGGACCCTCCCTCTGAACATCCAGCCTAGCACCGGCAGTCGGGGTGCCAGGAGGAGCTGTGCTTCAGTGCCGATCTCTTCTGAAGCAGCTCGAACCCCTTCATATGCTGCCAATATCTCTTTTTCGGTTGGAGTATAGCGGGCCTCGGATCCTCTGTAGCCCCGACTCCAAAACCCTAGGGGTCGACCTCGAGTCTCCCCTGGTGCTTTCTGCCAGAGGCTCCAGGTAGGGCCGTTCTCCCCAGCTGCGGTGTAGAGCACATTTTTTACATCTTGCCCTGCCCGGACTGGCCCCAGGGCTACTGCATGAACTATCTCCTCTTTAATTTGTTCAAAAGCTTGTCGTTGCTCAGGGCCCCATTTGAAACCGTTCTTCTTCCGGGTCACTTGATAGAGAGGGTTTACGATCAGACTGTAATTTGGAATATGGATTCTCCAAAAACCCACGACGCCTAAGAACGCTTCTGTTTCCTTTTTGCTAGTTGGTGGAGACATGGCTGTTATTTTGTTGATCACATCAACATCAATTGGTAGTCTATGCCAAGGATGCATGGAGCCTCTGGGCCAGTCACAATGGGGAGCTTCTGCCATTCATTCCCAGTTAGGCTCACTTCGGCCTCCAATACAGTTAGCTGTTGGGATCCCCCTGTCACCCCAGAAATACAGATGGCTTCTGCCCCTATATAGCTTGATGGCATTAAGGTACACTGTGCACTGGTGTCTACTAGAGCCTTCTACTCCTGTGGGTCTGATGTGCCAGGCCATCGAATCCACACAGTCCAGTAAACCCAGTTGTCCCTTTCCTCCACCTGGCTGGAGGCAGGGCCCCCCTAGTCCTGGCCATAGTACTCATTTCTCACGTCTTGTAAATGCAAATCAAAAGTCCCTTTATTAAGTTCGGAAGTAAAATGAGCCCTTCTACTCTGTCTGGGGAACTGCTCACTGGAAACTGGAGCAGCAATTTTCCTGGAAGAACCCCCTTTTGTGATTGTTTTTCCTTGCAACTCACGTACCCGTGCCTCTAGGGTCGAGGTAGATTTTCCATCCCATTTCCTCATGTCCTCTCCGTGGTCACGCAGGTAAAACCACAGGGTGGCCCATGGTGAGTATCCACTATATCCTCTCTCTTGAGAAGAGGGACGCTTACTCCTAATGGCTGAGATACTGGTCCGTACAGGTGGGGAGTAGGACATATCCTCCTCGAGTTGCTGGACCTCCTGGGACAGTTTCTCCACAGCCAAGAAGCAGGCCCGTAGGGAGGAAGAGAGACTTTCTTCTTATTGCCAGAGTTGGCCAGCCAATTCATCCACCGTTTGTCCCTCTCTGTCCTTCCAGGTCATTACTGCCAACGAGCTGGCATATGACGATGGTGCACGCCGTACAAACTTCCGCCACATGGGTCGTGTGCACTTGACTTCATCTGGATCTTTGGATAACTGCTCGTTGTCCAGGTCATCATAAATCACCTCCAGCACGGCTATTTCCCTCAGGTATCGGATACCTCTCTCCATGATGGTCCACTTGCCTGGGTGACACAGAACATCTTCCTTGAAGGGATACCTTTCCTTCATGCCTGGCAGGAGTCGCCTCCAGAGGTGACAATGTGCTCTCCTGGACATTGACTGAAATCTTTTTGTATATCTCACAGCTTACTCAGGGATAGGGATCGGGTGGTTACCATCTCATTTATGGATTCTGCCTCTTCCTCCTCCTGTTCTCATGATGGCCCTGCTTCGGAGTAGTCTGCCTCGTCCGCTTCTTCCCTTAGTAGGGGAAGAGTGTGTTCCCTTACTAAACGAGCTGACTTTTGCATCCAAGATTTCTTCTTGTGTATAGGGGCAACTGATACCAGCACGGGTTGGTTCGCCTGTTCAGCTGCAGTGCCTGCCACCAGGGTTGGAGTAGCCGCAGTGGCTGTTGCTTTGTCATCAGATCCAGAGACCTTCTCTTCCCCTTGAGGGTACTGAATAGTGTTGAACAGGGCTCGGTAGGCATGGGCCAGGCCCCAGCATGTTGCAGTGATTTGTGTCTTTCTGGAGTTTCCAGGGTGACAGCATACTTTGTCCAAATATTCTACTAGTTTTTCAGGATTCTGCACTTGTTCAGGGGTGAAGTTCCAAAACATTGGAGGTGCCGCTGTCCTAGGTACTTGCCCATACTATCCCACACACCCTGCCACCCATAACTATCCAGCCTCAGGGCAGATCTCTGGGTGGTATTCTTAAATAGGTGTTTAACCTTAAACAAGACCTGAACCACATTCAGGAGACAGAGCAATAGGACCATGTTGGTTTGAACATCTCAAGGATATTCAAAATTCTCAAGAGCTGTTGTAGCTAGCCTGAAGGAGAAAGGGAAGGTGAAGGAGTGGGGGAATGTGTCCCCCCCATCTCCCCCATAGATTGGTTCCCTGAGGAGAAAAGGTAAAAGGTGTAATTATTAATAGTTTCCGAGAGATAGTTCCCAAGTTACGGAGATGACGGCAATGCCAAGTACAAATACAAAATTAGAAATATAGAAATTAGTCTCACAACCAATAATTTTATCATATCATAAACCAGTAGTGTTACACAGTGCAGCAAAATTATATCCTTGATCCAGCTCCCAGAGGTGATAGACAGCACAACAGGGAACATATACAGCAAGTAAAGTCTTACATAACACAAATTTGAGAGCCAGCATGACAACTTTGAGAGTAAATTAATCAACATTGTGACCAGTGACTGTTAAACCAATATGATGAATGCTTATAACAAATTTGCCTTAACACGCTCTGGTCAGATCTGTTGTTATCTCAACCCTTCGTGCCCCACGTTGGGCGCCAAAAGGACTGTTGTGGTTTAACCCAGCAGGCAGCTAAACACCACACAGCCGTTCGCTCACTCCCCCCCCACCCCCAGTGGGATGGGGGAGACAATCGGAAAAAAAAAGTAAAACTCGTGGGTTGAGATAAAGACAGTTTAATAGGACAGAAAAGGAAGGGAAAATAATAAGAATAATAATGATAAAAGAATATACAAAATAAGTGATGCACAATGCAATTGCTCACCACCTGCCAACCGATGCCCAGCCAGTTCCCGAGCAGCAGCCACCCCTCCACTGGCTAACTCCCCCCAGTTTATATACTGAGCATGACGTCACATGGTATGGAATATCCCTTTGGCCAGTTTGGGTCAGCTGTCCTGGCTGTGCCCCCTCCCAGCTTCTTGTGCATCTCCAGCCTTCTCAGTCAGTAGAGCATGGGAAGCTGAAAAGTCCTTGACTAGTGTAAGCACTACTTAGCAACAACTGAAACATCAGTGTGTTATCAACATTGTTCTCCTCCTAAATCCAAAACACAGCACTGTACCAGCTACTAGGAAGAAAATTAACTCTATCCCAGCCGAAACCAGGACACTCTGCAACAGAACAATTACAATTTTGGCTAAGTAATTTATCCATGAATGAAATGTTTGATAAAGCATTTGTGGTTTGTGTGCGTGTGTAGTTGCTGTTGGTTTTGTCCCAGATGTCAGAAAGTTAAATAAACTGAGCAGAAACCTGACTTGGAAATGACCATCACCAGAAAGCAAGAGGCTACAGTGGGATCCTCTGTACTGGTGCCCTCTGGGAATGAACAGGGATTACTGATGGGTTAGCCTGGCATGGTTGGCTAGCCTGTCCCTCTTCCTTCCCACAGACAGCTCTGTGGGCCACAGGACATTTCTGAGGGCCTTTTATAAAGGCAGAATTACATAGTTCTTCTTTCATTTATATTTTACACATACTCTTGCTGAAAGCTATTAGAACAGAAATTGTGATTTCTCTTGTTCAAGAAATTACTTTTTAGTTACAATAAAGCAATGAAGTTTAATGCATTTTCTGAGATAACAAAAATTGAAGTCACTGGTAGATTACACTTGCCATGATTTCTGTGCTTGATGTACGCTCCTAAAAATTATTGAGTAGAAACACCTCAGATGGTGATTTTCACAGTTCTTTGTTGTTTTTGTCGATATTTATGGGAGAAGCCCAGATGTACAAGCTAAAGAAGAATTGTGGAAACATATTCAGTAAGTACTGTCCTCATAGGGTCTGACTGACTGCTGCATTGCTCCTAATATAGTTATTTACACTCCTTGCGCTGCGGCTATAAAGCATTATGTTCTGATTTAGTTATGTGCCACGATACATTATACAGGTGTAAATGACTTTACTTGGCTATGTGTAGAAGATACTGCAGACCACTGAATACAGATGACCATCATATGTAGATGAATTAAACAAAACCACAGTATTTTAAAGATGTATTCCTGTGAGGCTTCCAAAATGCCTTTGTTTTTAATACTGACACTTTTAGGATGAAGCCTCCTATTCTATTACACACAGAACTACTAGTTAGGAAGAAGATAGTTACCGATTCCAAAGAATATTCAATGTTCAGTATTCACAATATTCATATATATTATGAAGCAACAAGATGAGATTGCTGGGAGGTGAGAAGAGTGGAACAGGATGCGACATGCAGTTGAAGCAATCAAGGTGAAGTTAGACACATTTCTTAATAGGTTTCCTATTTTGATGTCAAGATAGCTTCAGGGCTGAAAACAGCTTGCTTCAGTAGATCTTTTCAGCCTAATATGATAAAAAAAGAATGGTTACGCAGTTGGTAGCTACTGTAACATTATTTACTTTGCCTAATCCTTTCCAGGAACGAACTTGTGGAACCATCTGGCCTGTCTGAGGAGCAATTGAAAGAAATCCCATACGCTAAAATAGAGTGAGCTTATATCAGGATTTTTCTTTGTGAACATAAAAGCCCACTTTTCTTCTTTTACTGTGAACTCTATCATACTGAAATAGGAGGGGGTTTACACACAATCCCTAAGCTTTTATCCTCTCAAAATGCTTATCTAGGATGGGTTGGATAGAATCATCGAATCATTTAGGTTGGAAAAGACCTTTAAGATCATCGAGTCCAACGGTTAACCTAACACTGCTGAGTCCACCACTAAACCATGTCCCTAAGCGCCACGTCTACATGTCTTTTAAATACCTCCAGGGATGGGGACTCAACCACTTCCCTGGGCAGCTTGTTCCAGTGCTTGACAACCCTTTCAGTGAAGAAATTTTTCCTCATGTCCAATCTAAACCTCCCCTGGCGCAACTTGAGGCCATTTCCTCTCGTCCTATCGCTAGTTACTTGGGAGAAGAGACCAACACCCACCTCGCTACAACCTCCTTTCAGGCAGTTGTAGAGTGCGATAAGGTCTCCCCTCAGCCTCCTTTTCTCCAGGCTAAACAACCCCAGTTCCCTCAGCCACTCCTCATAAGACTTGTTCTCTAGGCCCTTCACCAGCTTTGTTGCTCTTCTGTGGATGCGCTCCAGCACCTCGATGTCTTTCTTGTAGTGAGGGGCCCAAAACTGAACACAGTATTCGAGGTGCGGCCTCACCAGTGCCGAGTACAAAGGGACGATCACTTCCCTACTCCTGCTGGCCATGCTATTTCTGATACAAGCCAGGACGCTATTGGCCTTCTTGACCACTGCCTTCTCATATTCAGCTGGCTGTCGACCAACACCCCCAGGTCCTTTTCTGCTGGGCAGCTTTCCAGCCACTCTTCCCCAAGCCTATAGCGTTGCATGGGGTTGTTGTGACCCAAGTGCAGGACCCGGCACTTAGCCTTGTTGAATCTCTGGATGAGAATACTTAATAATTTTTATACCTATTATTTTCTCTTTCCCAAATATGAAAAGAATCATCTTCATATCTCCCACTCGCTCATCAGCCTGCTATATGTCTCTATGTTCTGTATGTCTCTCTATGCCGCCCATCAATCTGTTCTATATGCTATACAGTATAGAACCAGGGAGAATTGAATGTAAATAAGCAAATCCATTTATTTCCTAAACTTCTGCTTACTTTTAAAATTTTATTCTGATCAACTAAAGTACTGTTTGACCTGCTCAACCTCTCTTTCCTTGTTTATCATGGGCAGCTGCCAGGGTGGAGCCGTTTCCTTCTGAACAGACATCTATTTCCCTGTGATAATTGCCCGTTTGGGATAGCATGAGTTAGTGCAAACAACTGCCTGTGAGAGAAATAGGATCCCATTTTGTATTATAATGTGCACCATTAAACAAAAAAAGGCCGATTTTAAAACTGTATATATTAATGCATTCTTTATTAACAGTTTCATTCTCAAATATGGGCATGTCAATTTGTGAGTTTTGCACTTTTTTTATTAACTTCCAAGTAGAGACTTCTATGAAAAGCATCAGTCTTAAATACAGCCAGTGCTGGAAGCCATCTGTTATACTTTAATAAGAAATAGGAAGATTTCAGTCTGAAGTTACATTTATTTTTTTAATCATAGAATATCTCAAGTAGGAGGGGACCCATAAGGATCATCGAGTCCAACTCCCTGCTCCTCGCAGGACTACCTAAAACTAAACCATATGACTAAGAGCGTCGTCCAGACGCCCCTTGAACTCTGACAGGCTTGGTGCCGTGACCACTTCCCTGGGGAGCCTGTTCCAGGGACCGACCACCCTCTCAGTGAAGAACCTTTTCCTAAGGTCCAATCTGAACTTCCCCTGACGCAGCTTCATTCCATTTCCTCGTGTCCTATCGCTGGTCACCAGAGAGAGGAGATCAGCACCTCCCCCTCCGCTGCCCCCCTTGAGGAAGTTGTAGACTGCGATGAGGTCACCCCTCAGCCTTCTCTTCTCCAAGCTGAACAAACCAAGTGACCTCAGCCGCTCCTCATAAGTCTTGCCCTTGAGGCCTTTCACCATCTTGGTCGCCCTCCTCTGGACACACTCTAATAGTTTGATGTCCTTCTTATATTGAGGCGCCCCAAACTGCACACAGTACTTGAGGTGGGGCCGCACCAGTGCAGTGTAGAGTGGGACAATCACCTCCCTCGACCGGCGAGCTATGCTGTGCTCGATGCACCCCAGGACATGGTTGGCCCTTTTGGCTGCCAGGGCACGCTGTTGACTCATATTCAACCTGCCATCAACCCAAACCCCCAGACCTCTTTCCGCGGGGCTGCTCTCCAGCCTCTCGTCCCCCAATTTGTATGTATAACCAGGATTACCCCGTCCCAGGTGGAGAATCCGGCACTTGCTCTTGCTAAATTTCACACGGTTGGTGATTGCCCAGCTCTCTAGTCTATCCAAATCTCTCTGTAAGGCCTCTCTACCCTCGAGGGAGTCCACAGCTCCTCCTAGTTTAGTATCGTTGGCAAACTTACTTAATGTACATTCGATTCCTGCGTCCAGATCGTTTATAAAAACATTAAAGAGCACTGGCCCTAAAATTGAGCCCCGGGGAACCCGACTGGTGACTGGCCGCCAGCCTGATGTAACCCCATTTACTATAACCCTTTGAGCCCGAACCATCAGCCAATTGCTCACCCAACGTATTATGGACTTGTCTAGCTGTGTGCTGGACAGTTTATCCAGAAGGATACTGTGAGAGACAGCATCAAAAGCTTTGCTAAAATCCAAAACCACCACATCTACTGGCTTCCCCTGGTCAACTAGATGGGTGACCTTGTCGTAAAAGGAAATTAAGTTAGTTAAGCAGGACTTTCCCCTCGTGAACCCGTGCTGGCTATGACCAATGACTGCGTTGTCTCTCAAGTGTTTTTCAGTAACTCCCAGAATGACCTTCTCCATAATTTTACGAGGCACTGAAGTGAGACTGACAGGCCTGTAATTACCAGGGTCTTCCTTCTTACCCTTCTTGAAAATTGGGACAACATTCGCCAGCTTCCAGTCGACTGGGACCTTTCCAGACTCCCAAGACCGTTGAAAAATAATGGAGAGAGGTCCCGCAATGACATCGGCCCACTCTTTCAGTACCCTGGGATGAATCCCATTGGGCCCCACAGATTTATGTGCATCCAGCTGGAGCAGCAAGTCTCGAACGAGTTCAGGGTTGGCTGGGAGTTTATCATCCCCCCAGTCCACGGTCTTCCAACACAGGGCTCTGGGGGTCCCAGGGCCCATCATTGGTGTTAAAGACAGAGGCAAAGAAGGCATTAAACGTCTTTGCTTTGTCTACGTCCCTATTTGTGAGGTGACCGACCTCATCAAGTAACGGACCAATGTTATCTCTGATCCTCCTTTTGCTGTTAACACATTTTAAAAAGCCCTTTTTGTTGTCCTTCACAGTGCTGGCCAGCTTGAACTCTAATTGAGCTTTGGCCACACGAATTTTCTCCCTATAGTGGCGAACAGCATCTCTGTAGTCCTCCTGTGTTGCCTGTCCTTGCTTCCAATGTCCATACACTTTCCTTTTCCACCTAAGTTCTATAAGAAGATCCCTGCTCAGCCAAGTCGTCCTTCTGCCCTGCTTGCTTGACTTCTGACACTTTGGAATTGCTTGCTCCTGTGCTCTTAAGAGATGGCTCTTAAAAAGTGACCATCATTCATGGACCCCAATATCTTCAAAAGCAGATTCCCAGGGGACCTTACTAACTAGCTCCTTCAGCAGCTCAAAGTCTGCTCTCCCCATATCCAGGGTCGAAGTTTTGCTGGCAGTTTTTCTCCTATCGCCAACGATTTGAAACTCAACTACTTCGTGGTCACTGTGACCAAGACAGCCACCAATCACCACTTTGCCCACGAGCCCCTCTCTGCTTACAAATGACAAATCTAGGAGGGCACCTTTCCTAGTCGGCTCCCTTAGTACCTGCACCAAGAAGTTATCTTCAACATGCTTCAGAAATTTCCTGGACCTGTTTGTGTCTGCTGTATGATATTCCCAGTTGATGTCTGGGAAGTTAAAATCACCCATAAGGACAAGGGCAGCTGATCTAGAGATATCCCTTAATTCCTTGTAGAATAATTCATCGGTGTCGTCGTCCTGGCTGGGTGGTCGATAGTAGACTCCCACAACATCTGCTTTATTTGCTTTCCCTTTCATCCTTACCCAGAGGCTCTCAATCATGTCGTCGCCAACTGTAAGCGCCATACAATCCAACCCCTCCCTTACATACAGCGCCACCCCCCTGCCTTGCCTGCCCTGCCTATCCCTCCTGAAGAGCCTATAACTGTCCATCATGGCACCCCAGTCACAGGGCTCATCCCACCAGGTTTCGCTTATGCCAGTGATGTCATAGCTCTGGGACTGGGCCAAAGCTTCTAGCTCCTCTTGTATATTCCTCATGCTGCGCGCATTAGTATAGAGACATTTCAAATGCGCTCCAGTGTACTCAGCACATCATGGAGCAGACTGAAGCACCTCGCTAGCACGCTGTCCCTCAAACATTGGCGTGCTGTCCCATGGCTTATCACTAGCGAGCCTGGTTTTATCCCTCTCCACCTTCAAATCTAGTTTAAAGCTCTTTCAATGAACCCTGCTAACTCTTGCGCAAAGATCCTTTTCCCCCTTTGAGACAGGCGTACCCCGTCTGTCGCCAGCAGGCCTGCTGTCATGTAGAGCGACCCATGATCAAAAAACCCAAAATTCTGCCGGTGACACCAGTCACGGAGCCAGGTATTGATCTGCTGGGTCTTCCTGTTTCTTCCAACATCATTCCCTGCAACTGGAAGGATAGAGGAAAACACTGCTTGTGCTCCTGATCCCTTAACCAGTCATCTGATCACTCCTTGGCTCGCCAGTCGCTGGCACTCCCGGGACAGTTTCTCCACAGCCGAGATGCAGGCCCGTAAGGAGGAAGAGACACTTTCTCCGTATTGCCGGAGTTGACCAGCCAATTCATCCACCGTTTGTCCCTCTCCATCTTTCCAAGTCATTACTGCCAATGAGTTGGCATATGATGATGGTGCACTCCGTACCAACTTCTGCCACATGGGTCGTGTGCACTTGACTTCATTTGGATCTTTGGATAACTGCTCATTGTCCAGGTTATCATAAATCACCTCCAGCATGGCTAATTCCCTCAGGTACTGGATACCTCTCTCCATGGTGGTCCACTTGCCTGGGTGACACAGAACATCTTCCTTGAAGGGATATCTTTCCTTCACGCCTGGCAGGAATCGCCTCCAAAGGCTGAGGGCTTGTGCCCCTTTTCCAATCACTTTGTCAATGCCCCCTTCCCTAGAAAGGGATCCCAGCTGCTTGGCTTCCCTACCCTCTAATTCCTGGCTACTGGCCCCGTTATCCCAGCATCGGAGCAGCCAGGTGACAACGTGCTCGCCTGGACGACGGCTGAAATCTATTCGCATATCTCGCAGCTCACTCAGGGATAGGGGTCGGGTGGTTACCATCTCATTTATGGGTTCTGCCTCTTCCTCCTCCTGTTCTCGTGATGGCCCTGGTTCATCTTCACCCCTTACTAAACGAGTTGATTTTCTGGTGTATTTCTTCTTGTGTATAGGGGCGACTGATACCGGCACGGGTTGGTTCTCTGGTTTAGCCACAGTGCCTGTCGCCAGGTTTTGAGTAGCTGCAGTGCCTGTGGTGGGGGTTGGAGTAGCTGCAGTGCCTGTCAACGGGGTTTGAGTAGCCGCAGTGCCTGTCATGGGGGTTGATCTCTGGATGGTATTCTTAAATAATTGTTTAACATTAAACAAGATCACGACCTGAACCACATTCGGGAGACAGAGCAATAGGACCATGCTGGTTTGAACATCCCAAGGATATTCAGAATTCTCAAGAGCTGTTGTAGCTAGCCTGAAGGAGCAGGGGAAAGTGTGTGTCCCCATCTCCCCCATAGACTGGTTCCCTGAGGAGAAAAGGTAAAAGGTGTAATTATTACTAGTTTCCAAAAAATGACTCCCGAGATATGGAGATGACGGCAACACTGAGTAGAAATACAGAAATACAAATACAGAAATTAGTCTCACGACCAAAAATTTTATCGCATCATAAACCAGTAGGGTTACACAGTGCAGCAAAATTATATCCTTGATCCAGCTCCCAGAGGTGATAGCACAACAGGGAGCATATACAGCAAGTAAGGCTTTACATAACACAACTTTGAGAGCCAGCACGACAACTTTGAGAGTAAATTAATCAACGTTGCGACCAGCGACTGTTAAACCAATATGATGAATGCTTATAACAAATTTGCCTTGACACGCTCTGTTCAGATCTGTCGTTATCTCAACCCTTCGTGCCCCACGTTGGGCGCCAAAAGGACTGTTGTGGTTTAACCCGGCAGGCAGCTAAACACCACACAGTGGGATGGGGGAGAGAATCGGAAAAAAAAAAGTAAAACTCGTGGGTTGAGATAAAGACAGTTTAATAGGACAGAAAAGGAAGGGAAAATAATAATAATGATAAAAGAATATACAAAGTAAGTGATGCACAATGAATTGCTCACCACCCGCCAACCGATGCCCAGCCAGTTCCCGAGCAGCATTCACCCTGCCCCCCCGGCTAACTCCCCCCAGTTTATATACTGAGCATGTCGTCACATGGTATGGAATATCCCTTTGGCCAGTTTGGGTCAGCTGTCCTGGCTTTGCCCGCTCCCAGCTTCTCGCTGGCAGGGTATGAGAAGCTGTCCTGGTTTCGGCAGGGATAGAGTTAATGTCCTTCCTAGTAGCTGGTACAATGCTGTGTTTTGGATTTAGGATGAGAACAAAGTTGATAACACACCGATGTTTTAGTTGTTGCTAGGTAATGCTTACACTAGCCAAGGACTTTTAGTTTCCCATGCTCTACCGACTGAGAAGGCTGGAGGTGCACAAGAAGCTGGGAGGGGGCACAGCCAAACTGGCCAAAGAAACATTCCATACCATGTGACGTCATGCTCAGTACATAAACTGGGGAAAGCTGGCCGGGGGGGGCCGCTGCTCGGGGACTGGCTGAGCATCGGTCGGCGGGTGGTGAGCAATTGCACTGTGCATCACTTGCTTTGTGTATTATTATTATTATCATATTATTATTATTATTTTATTTCAATTATTAAACTGTTTTTATCTCAACCCACGAGTTTTTGTCACTTGTGCTCTTCCAATTCTCTCCCCCATCCTACCGGGGGTGGGGGGAGTGAGCGAGCGGCTGCGTGGTGCTCAGTTGCCGACTGAGGTTAAACCACGACAGTCCTTTTTGGTGCCCAACGTGGGGCTCGAAGGGTTTAGGACAATAACAGATTAACCGGAGTGTATTTAGGAACTTATATCTGTTAATAGTTGTGGGTCACAATGTTGGTTTCTCTGTTCTCGATATTGATTTGTCTAATCTGCATCGTGCTCCTTTTTTTGCTGTACATGTTAGAGATTGGTGTTGGTTTTTGCAGTTTGCTGTGGTCTGCAGTGATTGGTGATGTCTCATTTGTGAGGTTTGTTTTTAGAACATTGACCTTGACCTTAGTGTGGTATGTAAGTTTCGCAATGAAGCTGTTACTGTACCACGGATACCATTTCGTGGAGACAACTAGCAATTACAGTGACTTTTCTGAGAGGTTTTTTACGGAGGAAATACAGAATGGCAGTGTCACTACCTTCTTCTATGATGTTTCCTCCTTCATTACAGTAACTTTTCAGTATTTTGAACATCCTTGGGTAGTTAAGATACTTCTATTGGTACTTCTTGGGAATATCGTTTCGGTTTTGTCTAAAGTTGGTAAGCAATTTAAGAATATCATCCAGAGATCTGCCCCAAGGCTGAATAGTTATGAGTGGCAGGGTGTGTGGGATAAGATGGGCAAGTACCTAGGCCAATGGGCACCCCCAGTGTTTTGGAACCTCACCCCTGAGCAAGTGCAGAATCCTGAAAAGTTAGTAGAACATTTGGACAAAGTATGCTGTCACCCTGGCAACTCCAGAGAGATGCAGATCATTGCAACGTGCTGGGGCCTGGCCCATGCCTACCGAGCCCTGTTCAACACCATTCAGTACCCTCAAAGGGAAGAGAAGGTCTCTGGATCTGACGGTAAAACGACACGCACTGCGGCCACTCCGACCCATCATTCCCTGCAACTGGAAGGATAGAGGAAAACACTACTTGTGCTCCTGATCCCTTAACCAGTCGTCCCAAGGCCCTGAAGTCTCTTTAGATCGCCCTTGGACTTCTTATTGCAACTTCATCGCTGCCTACATGAAAAAGCAATAAGAGATAATAATCCGAGGGCCAGACTAGGGTAGGAAGTTTTCTCTTCACATCTTCCACCCGGGCCCCAGGGAGGCAGCACACTTCCCTAAGAAGTGGGTCAGGTCAGCATATTGGGCCTTCTATTCCCCTCAAAATAGAGTATCCTATGACAATAACTTGTCTTTTTTTTCTTAATGGAAGCAGTTTTGATGCGGGGCATACGCTGACTTAACCTTGGCAACACCTCCAACCTAGATGGATCATTATCCTCATCATTGTTTGGTTCCACTTGCAGAGCCTCATACCTATTGTACAAGGGCACCTGGGAAGGTGAGGTAGTCATAGAAGAGATGTGCCTGCTGCGCCGGGCAGGAACTTGTTGCCATTCCCCCCTATCCCTTAAGTCACCACGTTCTGCTGGGTGAAGAGAGGATAGGGAATCCTCTGAATCATGTGTCCTGTCTGCCTGACAGGCCTGTCCCAGGGAAAGTTGGGTGCAATTCCAGTAGTCTCTCTCCCTCTCAGACTCCCTGATACTCCTCAACATACTCACCTCCTCCCGGAACTCTGCCACTAAGCTGAGGAGTTCCTCTACCTGAGTGTGCCTCCCACAGGTGTACTCACTACTGCCGTCCAGTTCTGGCATAAGAGTAGGGCACACCCTGCAGCCTGACACCTGGATAGCAGCGTGTTCCCATCAGAGAGCTGTCTGGGAAGTTGTGTCAGCTGCGGCAGGTGCAGAGTTTAGAGAGGACATAACCTTCTGCCGGGTAGATATCATTGCTCCCTGGCCGAGCCGGCAGTTACAGTGCCCTTCCTAGTTGCTAGCGCTCCCTAGGGGTTTCTTTTATAGGTGTGGGGGCTTGGCTGCGGTTGATCCTGGCCCCGCCCAGGTCTCATCAGCCACTCTCATGCAAGCTGCTGCCCTCTGGCAGGTCTCTTCGCTCCCCTGAGGTTTCCCCGGTTCAGGAAACCCCTGTACACCACGCTAGAGCGCTCTGCTGTGGATCGTGCCGGCACTGGAGCTGCTCGCCTTGGCGACTGAGTTTTAAGGAGCTGTGGTGGAAAATGTTGCCAGTATAACTGTTTACTTGTGGTAACGAGACTAATTTATGCAGGGGCTCTTTACACTAGCAAGCTGGGTGCATGGTAGGGCTTTTATCAATATGGCTAATTCAAGCCTGTGCCCTAATGGTGTAGTTACATTGTCACAAAATAAACTCTTTTATGCTTGAAGCTTTCACTCTGAAATAAGTTTTCCTACTGCAGATATAGGAGCCTCCAAGGTATCACTTTGTTGAGGACTCGCATAACTAGAGATGATCCTCACTCTCACAAATCAGATTAGGGTTCCCTTCTAACACACTGGGTCAGCATTTTAGCCCTGTATTGGGTTTAGATGTCAAGGGTGGGGTTTTTTTGGGGGGGGGGCGCAGAGGTGGCCTCTGTGAGAAGAGACCAGGGACTGCCCCTGTGTTGGACCAGTTACAGACCTACTGTTACCATAAGTCGGCAAATTAAAACTCTCTAAGATTCAATTTGGAGTTTTAGAAAGCAGGCATTCTTTATTGCAGCGCCGGGCGCACAGGGGATCGCTCCACCTAGTGTGCGCACCAAGCTGCTCAACTATAGGAGTTATGTACAATCAGAATATACATATTCATTAGATTTCCGAGAAATGATTAACATATTCATGTTACTTCTTGGAACTCATCAACATATGTAAAAGTCTTTAACGCATGCGCTCTTATGTTCATTGGTGGTCTCTCAGGGTCCTCTGGTGGTCATCGATAGTCTTCCTCACCGTGTCCGCTAGCTGAACTCAGTCTTTTCACCTGCACAGTTTGTCTTTTGGCCCAGTTGCACTAACTAGCTGATTTCAGCATAACTTCCTTATCTATTCCACCCCTGTACACAGAGTTTCAAGGCTTCCTTTTATCTATGGAATGTCCAGTCTATCTATCCACGGAACATTTAGCTACTTTGTTTCGACAGAGAACCATATGTCTCCTTAGTATTTCTTTATATTCGGTATCACTACCACAGGCCAAAGCTGAGCCAATCGGCAAAGTTGGTGGCACTTCTGTGAAAACATATTTAAGTAAGGGCAAAATGCCACACAGCAGTGTGAGAGGAGTGAGGAAAAAAAGTGTCACAAACAATCCTGCAAACACCAAGGTCAGTGAAGGAGGGGGAGGGGGTGCTCCAGGTGCTAGAGCAGAGATTCCTCTGCAGCCCATGGAGAGGACTGCAGTGAAGATATCCACACTGCAGTCTGTGGAGGACCCCACGCCGAAGCATTTGGATATTTCCTGAAGAAATTGTGGCCCATGGAGACCCCACTCAGGATCAGGCTCTCCTGTCAGGAACTGTGGCCCATGGAGGATCCATGCAGGAGCGGGTTTATCCTGAAGGACTGCAGCCCGTGGAGAGGACCCATGCAGGAGCAGGTTTATCCTGAAGGACTGCAGCCTGTGGAGAGGACCCATGCTGGAACAGGGGGAAAGTGTGAGGAGGAAGGAGCGGCAGAGAGGAACTGATATGAACTGACTGTAACCCCCCAACCCTCTCCCTGCGCCGCTTGGCAGGGGGAGGAGGTAGAGGAGTTGGGAATGAAAGAGTGAAGTTGAGCCTGTGAAAAAAGCGGGGGTGGGGGGAAGGTGTTTTAATTTGCCTTTGTTTCTCACTATCCAAATATATTTTAATTAGTAATAAATTAATCTTCCCCAAGTTGAGTCTGTTTTGCCTGTGATGGTAATTGGTAAGTGATCTCCTTGTCTTTATCATGACCCATGATCTTTTTCATCTTTTTTTTTCTCCCCCTGCCCTGTTGAGGAGGAGGAATGAGAGAGCAGCTGGGTGGGTATCTGGCAGCCAGCCAAAAACAACCCACCACAAACTTTCATCTGAAAGTCAATAAAGTTCATAGTGGGACTACTGCATATAGACATCCTGATCTTGTGAATTACTCTGCCTGGAGCACTTACTTGTGAGCACCTTGGGATTGCTCTGCTATTTGCTCCCCAGGTGGAGGAGCACATGCAAAGTAACCAACCTCAATTCAGGTAGGCAATTTATACAATAGCCTGTAAATTGAGACAGTTGCTAGAGAAAAAGCAGTGAGGATCGTGAATGGGAACGAGTACCAGCTGTAGAGAAACCTGAGACCTGTACTGCTCTCTTATCTGTCTTTCTTGCTCTCTGCTTATTATAGCTGCTCTGGCCTGCTTGTTTCTCCTTTCCTGCTTGGAACTAGCAGAGAGAGTGGTTATGTCTGGTGTCCAGAAGCCACAATTGCAAGTCATTTCTGCAAGACAGCCTTATGTGTGACATCTCAGCTAATAATTTACAGGAGGTCATTAATGGGCTGCCAAGTGCCTGAGCATTACAGAAGAGGTATGATTTATCACAGCCCTGACAGTTGGGAGAAAAAGAAAAAGTAAGAAAAAGTTCAGAGGCAGGCAAATGTCAGCACTTGCAGCTTCTGGCTTAGAGAAGTGTACAGACTTCTAGGCGAGCAGGATTCTTTCTCTGGTAATTTAGGCTCAGCGTGCATTACAGAAATTTGTTTTTGTGTCATTATGCTTGGGTGCATCCCTAATATAGACAGGGTGTATTAGTGCTCTGTTTAAGTTTATAGCAAAACTAACAAATATTGTTAATGTTAATTTTAAGCAGCTTCACAAGTGTTATCCTGCTTACCTTCACTGGCTTTTTCTTGTCATTCAAAATGCCGTTTTCCACATGAAGAAAATTGTCTTCATTGAAATATTACTGAAACATTGCCTCAAGCCTAACTCTCATGCACTCATAAAGGTCAACACTTTGAGGAAAGTGATACTTAAAACACGAAAGTAGTTGGTCTTGCAGAGGATACTGATCAGATTGTTGATGACAGTCAATCTAGTAAAGCAGTGGAGATCTGGTATTCTGTTCTGCTGATCCAGTCAAGTGTTGATTAGCAACTCGAGGACAGCTGCCTGGATGGAAGTTTAACTCAAGCTGGACTAGTCCTGGTTTTGGTAACATAAGCTAACAGTATAGTGAGGAAAAAAACCTTTAATGTTTGTGCCATTTGTTATTTGTACCTGGGGGTACATAAGAGCTCGGATAGCTACACATTTTGAGAAAACATTTTCTAATTATAAAATGCTAACTGATTATATGAAAAACTTTGTCATTTCAGTTGTCCCCAGAAGTTGTTACTGGAACAATCACATACCATATGATAGACATGGGTTAGGGACATAGGTCACAAATCCCATCCAGGTTTTCCTAGTTTCTCTCCTCATCCAGTTGGGGATAGGAGTTTTCTGAAAGTGGTGATGTAATTCAAAAAGGAATGACTTCAGGGTACTCCTGTGGCCTCTATTATACAGCAAGTCATCCTAGATGGATTCTTAATCTATGAATCCACGAACATTTTCTTTGTTATAAATGTCCCTGTGAAACCAGGACATGCTAGCTCGGGGACATAATTAACAATATTTCTCAATTATCTAGTTGCTAAATATATTCTCTTGAGGTGGAAACAGACACCTAGCTGCCACTTTAAGTATCTAGGAGCTTTGACAGAAGGTGCTGATGAATTGAGCTGTGGCAGGTTGACATTGCTGTCCCAGCAGTCTGCCTCATTGCTCTGCCACAGATTACTGTACATGTTGCATAGTTAGCAGCAGTTAATTAGCTGCTCTGATACAAAGCCCTGTCTTAGCTTACGTGGCCTCTTATGGGGAATCTGAGCTAAACCACTGACCTGCAGCATGCAGTAGCTGAAGTATTCCAATCTGTCAACTTAGCCATAGGGCACAAGGGGGAAATTTGACCCTGAAGTGATTAAGAAGGAAAAGCTTACCTATTTAGTGAAGGACTTGAGAAACCCAGCCTTTTTGGCTCCTTAGGGAAAAACATGGAGAACAGAAATTTGATAAGGTGTTCAGTCTAACAGACTGGAAGAACAGAATATAGAAGCTCCATGTTGAAGCTAAACTGATATGAGGCATTATTTTCTGCTTGGTTTTCGAAATATGTGATACTTAAACGATTTGGCTTCTTGTCTGTTGTTGATATTTTTTTAAGCCAATGGCCAGTTTCAGCCAAATTTGTCAAAGGGATAGAGAAATATTAAGTTCCTAAAGGTTTTGTAGTGTCGCATACACTACTTGTCACCCTGCCAAATGGAGAGAGTATTGCAAGTAATGGTGGTAATGTCTTCAATCAGTGATGTATACTTCTCCCTAATTTTCTTTCAAAGCCATGAAGCCAGCTTGTGAGTCACACTGAGATCTTCCAGTTGCTAGATGCCTATGGCTCTGTAAGTAGGTACGGATACAAGTTGTGTGTCTCCCAACTCCATTGGGCTGCTTAGAATCCAGCACTGAAGTGAGTCCTATCAACTACCTAAATTGATGTTTTCCCTCTCTGTTTGGATATTGTTGAGCGCTTCCTGAGCATGCCCAAAAGGTCTCTTTTTGCCAGTGAAGTCTCTGTCAGACCTGAGAATGTTTCTGACAAGCTAGCACTGAAATGAGGAGCAGCTGAGGGAACTGGGGTTGTTTAGCCTGGAGAAAAGGAGGCTCAGGGGAGACCTTATCGCTCTCTACAACTACCTGAAAGGAGGTTGTAACTAGGTGGGTGACGGTCTCTTCTCCCAAGTAACAAGTGATAGGACAAGAGGAAACGGCCTCAAGTTGCACCAGGGGAAGTTTAGATTGGATATTAGGAAAAATTTCTTCACCAAAAGGGTTGTCAAGCACTGGAACAGGCTGCTCAGGGTTGAGTCACCATCCCTGGAGGTATTCAAAAGACGTGTAGACATGGCGCTTAGGGACATGGTTTAGTGGTGGACTTGGCAGTGTTAGGTTTACGGTTGGACTCGATGATCTTAAGGGTCTTTTCCAACCTAAATGATTCTATGAAATAGCCTATTTAGGCCTTTATGGCATTAAGTTCAGTTCTAGAAAGCACTGCACAGTGGCAGTACTCTCTCCATCCAGTCTTACTTCTTATTATCAAAGTATAATTCAACAGCTGATCTCCTCAAATGAGGGGTGGGGTTTTTTCCCCTTGAGAGATAGTCATGTCAAGTTTCATTATTTTCTTATAAATGTACCACTACGTGCAGAGGAGAACGAAGTATATCATCTGGCCCAATTCAACATTCATTCTCACTCTCCTAGGACAGTGCTGTAGAAACAGTTTTTGCTCCTCAGACTTTTCAGTAGTCATTGATTTCTTGGAACACTAATAAACAGTCAAAATTTGAATCTGTAATAAACGTCTTGTTTTGTTCCACTCTTTCTGGGAGTGTCCTTAGTTTTCATGAGTGAATTCCAACACTAACCTGTAAGGGTATACTTCCCTGTTGTGTTTTCTTCAGCAGGAAAACCAGTTCCTGCCCTTCCTGACTCATGGCCACTTGTTCCCGCTCCCAAAACTCAGTTTACTGCTCCATCATTTGTGCCAGTGCCGATATTTGTGTGAATATACTGCAAAAGAGGTCACTGAAACTACCAGGACTTCTAAAACAAAGTGATTTTGCTTTGGGCACAATTAAAATGTGCAATAGAATAAAATAAAATAAACAAAAATAGGTAAGTATAACATTATCAGAGCCAAGGAAAGTTCCAGCTTAGCATACATGCTTTAGTTTGAGATGTGCGTTGCAGAGAAAGCTTGCAGATCTAGCTATTCTTTGCATCCTTTTCTTCATGTGGGAAAAGGGGCTGATGTGTACAGAGATATTATAGTGATGTTGTTATAGGAAATCTCAACACCAGCTGATAAAGAGAGTATGTATCTCATAGGAGCATTCTGAGTAAATCTGAAATACCTGTATTGGGTTTACGTGGCAAGGTTTTGGTAGCGGCCAAAGCTGAGCCAATCAGTGATACTGGTAGTGCCTCTGTGATAACATATTTAAGAAAGGGTAAAAAATGCTGTGCAACAGCAGCTGGGAGAGAGGAGTGAGAATATGTGAGAGGAAAAACAACTATGCAGACACCAAGGTCAGTGAAGAAGGGGGGGAGGGGGGTGCTCCAGGCACCGGAGCAGAGATTCCCCTGCAGTCCGTGGAGAAGACCATAGTGAAACAGCCCATGGAGGACCACATCGGAGGAGGTGGATATGCCCCAAATGAAGCTGTAGCCTGTGGAGAGCCCACGCTGGAGCAGGTTTGCTAGCAGGACCTGTGACCCTGCGGGGGACCCACGCTGGACCAGTATGTTCCTGAAGGACTGCACCCTGTGGAACGGACCCATGCTGGAGAAGTTCGTGAAGGACTCTCTCCCGTGGGAGGGACCCCACGCTGGAACAGGGGAACAGCATGAGGTGGAAGGAGCGGCAGAGACAAAGCGTTATGAACTGACCGCATCCTCCATCCCCCTGCACCACTCGTGGGGGAGGAGGTAGAAGAGTCAGGAGTGAAGTTGAGCAAGAGAAGAAGGGAGGGGTGGGGGGGAAGGTGTTTTTAGTTTTGTTCTTATTTCTCATTATCCTATTCTGTTACAATTAATTTGCAAGAAATTAAATTGATCTTCCCCAAGTCGAGTCTGTTTTGCCCGTGATGGTAATTGGTGAGTGATCTCCCTGTCCTTATCTCGACCCACAAGCTTTTTCATTGTATGTTCTCCCCCTGTCCTGTTGAGGAGAGGGAGTGATAGAGCAGCTTGGTGGCACCTGACAGCCAGACAAGGTTTACCCACCACATCAGGATATGCTTTAAATTTTGAACTGCCTCTTGTCAAGCCACATTGCCTGTTTTTAGTTCTCTCTTGCATTTTTCTTTCTCAGTATAAATGTTATGTGTTAAGCCTTAATTACAATATTTTCCTGGGAGAGGTTTAGGATATTGCTACCCTCTCGGAAACACATCCATTTGCTTTCCATGGCTTCCTACACTATGAACCTTCATAGCTGTATCTTGTTCATTCATCTCTGCCATATCCTATTCTCTTAAACTTAAGTCTTACTAGAGGGTGCTAACAACAGAATAGTATAATTAAACTGCAGATTACTATAGGGTGAATAGTTGCGAAACATGCATTTTTACTATTTATCTGCCACACCGAGCCAGCAAAAACAAAGCTCAGAATAACAAACCAATTAACTGACTGTCATAAGGCAGCTACTTTACATTATTTCAAGCTTAGGCACATTTGCTTATGTTAGACATATCTCTGGGTGAGGCTCTTTTGTCCGTATATCACACAAAGTCCAGGTTGTTTCAATAATACCAAGAGGGAAGGATCATAAAAGATTATTTTCTGTCCCATTCAGTCTGTGGTTACAGGTGGAAGCTATTTTCCCTTGCAAAGGGGAAATCTACTCCATCCACACAAGGCCCACTAGGTTTGGGCTCTAGGTGAGCAGAATGTGAAATTTCCAGCCCTCTGTGTTAAAGCACATGGTTGCTGGGAAACTCTTTTGTGGCTGGTATTTTATTCTATATGCAGGAAAAGTGTCTGTAGCCCACCAGTTGCCCATGATATTTGAAACACTGGAGTTGGATAAAGGTAGTTCAGTGACTCCTCTCTTTGCTAACTCTTCCTATGTTGCTGTGGGGATTTTGGTGGGATGAAGTGTCCACAGTGGCATGCTGTCTGTCCAGTACAGGTGACTTGTTTTCTTTCTCCAGTATCAAAAGAACTGTTAGGAAGCTCAGAAGTACTTAGAAGTTTTGTTCAGACAGAGTAGAAATTTCAGTTCATCCTAAAATGTATACATTAATCTTCCCATTGCAACCAGCAATTTGTTAGTATCTTCCACATTTGCTCTTTCAGCCCTGCTGTGTGCCTCTAAAATCCTGCTGAAGAGATTAGCAATGCTGAAAACACTCAACTCGCTACCCAGCACTTTGTTTTTTGACAGGGACTACTCAAAGTTCAAGATTTACCCTGTCTTATCAGTGCTAGTTGTTGAGCTGATGGAGAATATATAAGTAGCAGTGATGTAGCAAATTGAGGTCTGCACTGAAAAGTATCACTGAGCTGCGAGAAACAGAGACCCAGCAATAGGTATAGTCAGAATGGATCAGTGCAGCGCACATTTATTTAGGAAGCCCTGAGTTTGGCTGGAAGGGTTCACACTGCATGGTAGGGCTCTTCCTTCTTCAGAGGCTTACACCACATTGGATTCATGTGGTAGAGATCCACCGGGAACCAAATCTTCTAGAAAGAGTGGGCAACAAGTCACCATGGAATAGAGCAGAAGATGGGTACAAAATTCAGCCTCCCCTTCCTTCAAGCCTCCACCTTCTGCTGCAGAGCTAGTTATGTATCAGTGCTCACAGGATATCCCTCAAGCATGGAAGAGGGGGAAAAACTAACCTCTAACCAGGCACATTTCCTGGCAGTAAAGTCAGATGTGGGCATATGCCTGGTTCTGAGTCCATCACCCATGATAGGCGATCACTGGTGAAGGTTAGGCCTTTACTAGCTCTTACCATGCTTGAAACTTGAACAATGCTTGGCCACAGTTTTTGGTTTGCAATCCATATACATGGCTGTAGCATGCTTTAGAATAAAAAAATAGCTGAGACCACACATATCCTATTATGGTATATGCATACTTATTTTAGCTATCATGTATGTTTGAAGTAAACAGTGTCATGTTACTTCCATCACTCCAGAGCACCCTGGGAGCATTCTGAAGCTGAGTCAAATCCCATCATGCTGCTGTCCTGCAAGATCAAAATTTGTGACAAATCAGAAAAAAACCACTAACTCTTCCTGTTTAGCTGCACTGCTCAGTGTGTTGAGGATGCAGAGCCAAGGTTTTACCCTGTCTTTACACATGTGCTTTTGTGAGGAAAAACAAATCATAAGTATACAGTGTGCATTTCTTTTTAGGTCTTTGAACCCAGCCTGTAGTTATTCAGGGCTTTAAATGTGATTCTTGGCAAATAATCCAGTTATATCTAATTACTTAATTACACATATTGACTGACTAGTTCTTAGGTGCATATGATTGGTGGGGCAATATCACTGATAATGGACTGGGCTGCAGTAAAATATTAATTTGAATGGGAAGACCTGAAGTGACAGGGCTGTGATGTGACCTGACAGAGCCATGAAATGGTAAAATGACAGTTTTACTGATGGGAACAGTGTTACAGCAATTCCTGTTCATTATGAGCCATAAATCGGATTTTAAATGGATGGCCATAACATAGTTCATTCAAACTATTCAGACTTGAATGTCCAACATTTCCAGTGCTGCATGTGACAGAACCTCAAAGTAAGGTATGTATTTCAAGCAGCAGTAGATGTGAATTTCTTTAATACATATAAGATTATTTTTTGAGCTCAGTTTCAGTGTTTCTATTGCCAATAGCATATTCATCAGCCTTGCTGAGGACTAAATCAATTTGGGTCTAAAATAAATGGTGTTCCTCACATTCTTTGAGACAAGCTGGCCTGGTGACTACTACAGCGAGGAAAGAAAGTAATTTTCTTCTGTGTAATCATTCACGGACAATATGTTCCACACTGACAGGGGAAGATCAATGCTAAGAATTGCCAGTCAAAAAAATCTTCATTCTTTCTGTGAAATTTGCTTTTCACAAAAAGTAAAGCTGCAAAGTTTTACTGTTTGCAAAATATTTTCTGCTGAAATGTTTCTGTTTTAAAACACAAATACCAAAAGCCAAAAAACAAAAACAGTTTTCTCAACACACAAAACCTGAGCAATTTTTTTCTTATTTTCTATGGTTTCATGGGAACAAAAAGCTCCAGAAAATGCTGACTAAAATAAAACAATTCCACAAACTATTTTCTCAAAAAAACCCTAACATTTGATGGATGCTGTTGATTAGTTCTGCTTTTGAGGAACTTTTTGAGCAAAGAGAAGCTGAGAGGAAAAATCTTTCTGCTTCCCAGCCTGCTACAAGGGTGTGATATTTAGACTTTGTCCAGATGGTGCCTCCATCAGGCAAAGAAAGCAAAGCTGTGCCCTGTTCTGAGGGCAGTGGTACACAAGCTGAATAGTGGTGAAGCAATACAGAAAGGACACCCTATGTATGTATCAGTCAAGGTGTTATTACACCAATGAAGACACCGTGAGTCAGGAACATGTTTCAGATAGATGATAACTGAGTACCCAAGAAACTCCTATTTGGCAAGTTAAAGTATGGAGTAGCAATTGTCCCAATGTACTATGTCAAAGGATACATGGTAACAGTCATTATAGAAACTTATGTTAAAAAGAATGCTTTATGTAACTCAGTTCATAATTTGATCTCATTCAAATTCGCACAGCAAGCTCACTACCCTGGCCTTCAGGAGAGCAGGCTTTGGCCTCTTCAGGGATCTGCTTGGTAGAGTGCCATGGGACAAAGCCCTGGAGGGAAGAGGGGCCCAAGAAAGCTGGGTAATAGTCAAGGCTCACCTCCTCCAAGCTCAGGAGCGATGCATCCCAACAAAGAGGAAGTCAGGCAAAAACGCCAGGAGGCCTGCATGGATGAACAAGGAGCTCCTGGGCAAACTCCAACACAAAAAGGAAGCCTACAGAGGGTGGAAGCAAGGACAGGTAGCCTGGGAGGAATACAGAGAAATTGTCCGAGCAGCCAGGGATCAGGTTAGGAAAGCTAAAGCCCCGATAGAAATAAATCCGGCCAGGGACGTCAAGGGCAACAAGAAAAGATTCTATAGGTACGTCGGGGATAAAAGGAAGACGAGGGAAAATGTGAGCCCTCTCCAGAATGAAACGGGAGACCTGGTTACCCGGGACACGGAGAAGGCGGAGGTACTCAATGACTTTTTTGCCTCGGTCTTCACTGGCAAGCACTCAAGCCTCACCGCCCAAGACGCAGAAGGCAAAGGCAGGGACTGGGAGAATGAAGAGCCGCCCACTGTGGGAGAAGATCAGGTTCGAGACCATCTAAGGCACCTGAAGGTGCACAAGTCCATGGGACCCGATGAGATCCATCCGCGGGTCCTGAAGGAACTGGCGGATGAAGTTGCTAAGCCACTATCCATCGTATTTGAGAAGCCACGGCAGTCCGGTGAAGTTCCCACTGACTGGAAAAGGGGAAACATAACCCCCATTTTTAAAAAGGGAAAAAAGGAAGACCCGGGGAACTACAGGCCAGTCAGTCTCACCTCTGTGCCTGGGAAGATCATGGAACAGATCCTCCTGGAAGCTATGCTAAGGCACGTGGAGGACAGGGAGGTGATTCGAGACAGCCAGCATGGCTTCACCAAGGGCAAGTCCTGCCTGACTAACCTAGTGGCCTTCTAGGATGGAGTGACTACATCAGTGGACACGGGAAGGGCTACAGATGTCGTCTGTCTGGACCTCTGTAAGGCCTTTGACACAGTCCCCCCCAACATCCTTCTCTCTAAACTGGAGAGGTATGGATTTGATGGGTGGACTGTCCGGTGGGTGAGGAATTGGTTGGATGGTCGCATCCAGAGGGTAGTGGTCAACGGCTCAATGTCCAGATGGAGATTGGTGACGAGTGGCGTCCCGCAGGGGTCCGTATTGGGACTGGTAGTGTTTAATATCTTCATCAATGACATGGACAGTGGGATCGAGTGCACCCTCAGCAAGTTTGCAGATGACACCAAGCTGAGTGGTGCGGTTGTCACGCCAGAGGGACGGGATGCCATCCAGAGGGACCTGGACAAGCTCAAGAAGTGGGCCCGTGTGAACCTCATGAGGTTCAACAAGGCCAAGTGCAAGGTCCTGCACCTGGGTCGGGGCAACCCCCGGTATCAGTACAGGCTGGGGGATGAAGGGATTGAGAGCAGCCCTGCCGAGAAGGACTTGGGGGTACTGGTGGAGGAAAAGCTGGACATGAGCCGGCAATGTGCGCTCGCAGCCCAGAAGGCCAACTGTATCCTGGGCTGCATCAAAAGAAGCGTGGCCAGCAGGTCGAGGGAAGTGATTCTGCCCCTCTACTCTGCTCTGGTGAGACCCCACCTGGAGCACTGCGTCCAGCTCTGGAGCCCTCAGCATAAGAAAGACACAGACCTGTTGGAGCGGGTCCAGAGGAGGGCCACGAAAATAATCAGGGGGATGGAACACCTCTCCTATGAAGAAAGGCTGAGAGAGTTGGGGTTGTTCAGCCTGGAGACGAGAAGGCTTTGGGGAGACCTCATTGCAGCCTATGAGTACTTAAAGGGGGCTTATAAGAAAGGTGGCGGCAAACTTTTAGCAGGGCCTGTTGCGACAGGACAAGGGGTAATGGCTTTAAACTAAAGGGGGGTAGATTTAGACTAGATATAAGGAAGACATTTTTTCCGCTGAGGGTGGTGAAACACTGGAACAGGTTGCCCAGAGAGGTGGTGGATGCCCCATCCCTGGAAACATTCAAGGTCAGGCTGGACGGGGCTCTGAGCATCCTGATCTAGTTGAAGATGTCCCTGCTCGTTGCAGGGGGGTTGGACTAGATGACCTTTAGAGGTCCCTTCTCAGCCCAAACTATTCTATGATTCTATAAAATAAGGACATCATTTATACTACATGAGAATGATAGAAAATGTGATCAGTTTGCCTGGAATACATTGCTTGTGTTTGGAATAGGCTGTTAAAGGAAAGTGTTCGTACTGTATTCAGTGTTCTTCTTTATATAATTGGCCATTGCTTCAGCTTTCTTAAGTTTTTTGTCAGGCCCTAGATGACTAAACCTGCTCCACAGCCAGGCAGTGCATCAGAAAAACCCTCCACCCTTTATCTCACCTCATTTTTTGATTGGTTCAGATCCAAAGAATTGAAATTGGGTTACTGGAGTGAAGTGAGGAAAGCTAGCAATGATTCATAGAGCTGATTAAATTCAGATTTCCCCAGTCTGGAAAGACACTAGAGTGGACTCAGATTCACTAGATGAGTCAAAGAGAGCAGAATCCAAAATATTATTTCTTAACTGAATTTATTGTTTACAAATGTGGCTGTTTACTCGAATCCTGTTCAGGTTTTGGCCTAACGCACAGCTCATGCTAAGGCCTGATGTATGCTGGGAGCAGTGCCATTAGGTCAAAGCGGGAGCAACACGTAGGCAGGATATGATGGACAGGAAGAGATAAGGGTCATTCTGCAGCCATTGTCACCTGCAGCTTGCTGTCTCCTGCAGCCATCATCCCTGTATATTAACTGCCTGGCAGTTTCTTCAGAATCCGCTAACTTATGGAAATGGTATAGACCAAACTTCCAAGCTGGAAGGTATAAATACGTCAGTTTACCCAAAAAGCTTTTGAAGCGGATTCAACAGCAGCCAGACTGCTGGGGTTTTTGGTATGATACAAGGGACGCCTGCACTGTGATGGAGGAGGAAGAATGAGCACTCACACCATTGGCTAGATAACTATTTTGCTCATAGGCACACAAATTAGAAGTTAGGAATTAGAGAACCTGTGAGTTAGAGAATTCATGTATTAATGAAGTAATGAATTAGTGAATTCACATGTTAGACTAGTCTGTACAAAGGGGATTGAGCCCTTGTTTGATGTGGTGGTGGTGGTGGGGGTGGTAATGAGCTCATAAAATAACATTTAATTTACAGAGTATGTTGTCTTGCAAAGTTGAGAGATCCAAACGGACTGTGACAATGAAAAATGTGCGTCTTAAGCTCTAGAGGCTACATGAGACATGCAAACTCCCCTGTATGAGATGAATTACCTCTTTCATCTGTCTTCATTCAGTACCTTCAGCAATCAATAGTTTACCCACATGCAGCCTTATATGGTTTCTTTAGATCCTTGTTTGTAATTGAGCTGTGAAAAGCTATTTTATGGCACACAAATTCCCAGACATTTTGTTTGGATATCAAAACAAAAAAAAAATGTTTGTTCGTGCTTTCAGTTTTACTTCTGAATTATTTTTAAAATTATATTTTTGATAGAAATAAGCAAAAAGCAAAACCTGAAGCAAACCATGCAATCAAAAAGTACTGGTACTTCTTTTTCTTCCCCTTCATATTGAGAATAGCTTGAATAATGTGCTGCAAGGAAAACAGATCCATTCCTTTCAGGAACATTTGTCAAATTCAGCATGCCTTAATTCTATGCAGACTTAATTCTATTCTTTATTCACAGAAAAAATAACCCAACTTTTCAGGGTAATGAATGTCAACAATTAGAAATCCGCAAAATCTTTCCATAAGCAAATCTGAAAAGATGAGCCTAGCTTATTGTTTCACTACCAACATGACACTTACTCATGGATGCCAAAAGGTTTGCAAAGCTGAGTATACTCAGGCACAGTTTATTAGAAATCTTGGCCAAGCTTTGAATGGATATGAACAGATTCATTGTGTCGGAAACCATGTTAATTAAATTAGCTTTTTATTTGAAATGAGGCAAGCAAGACACTCAGATAAATTATGCTTTCAATTGTTTGGGTCAGCAAAACTTTAATGAATAGACAGTAAACAACCCAAGCAGGAGTACGTACGAATGAAATACTGTGAACTGAAATACACTTTATTCCTATCTTGAACTATAACCTATATCAAATCTGAACAGTAATGTTGAAACAGATGCTACTTTTCAGATAAAAAAAGAAAGATGAGGGCTTAGACTTAAGTAGCTTGCAGCCTAATGACCAGTCGCTAAAAACAGTATTGCTATTGTACATCCTTACTTCTAAACTGGTGCAACCACTTAGCTTCATTTATGTTGCAAATAGATTTTAGGCTACGTGCCAGAATACCTAAATACCAGAACTAAAACTGACAGAAGAGACCATGCTGAGCCTGACTTCCAGCATAAGAAAGCCTACAGATTTTCACCAGCTACTTCCTTCTGTGCAAAATATTATTTTAGCAGTTTGTACTGCCTGACCTTAAGAAACCTGTCAAAACGAGAGGGGAGAATTGTCATATATGAAAATTACTTGCTCTGATTTTCAAACACATCAAACATCCAAAAGAAACCATGGATACAGGGCACTTCAAATTATCAAGCTGTTTAATATTTGTAACGAAAATTAAGATACTATGACACTAACAAGAAAAAGTCAGAAAAGTTTAGTTCTGATCCACCAGTCTCAACTTATGCTACTGAATTTGATCATCTTTTTTTCTCCCATATCATGAATTTCAGCTTTGATCTAGACTTCTTTTGCATGCTTTTGTTGGCCTGTGACACAATGTTATTTAAAAGTTGGCTTTTGTATCTGACTGAGGTTCAGCAAGTGTTGGCCCAGTTCTGTTTTGTCAGTAATCATGAGTGAAAATAATGTGAGAAAAACTTTGCAATGTCATTTCCTGTGATCCAGCAAAATCCAGGTTTTGGTAAATTCAATTTGGGATCATGTTATCTAAACACAAGTTATTCAGATGAATTTGGGTTTGATTTGAACCAGTGAGTCCACCTTTAAATTCTGAGTGCCCGAAGTGGTGGTCTTTGATCTACAAATCAAATATGTCAATGGACAAACTTAAGTGAGGGGATGCTCAAATCCTCCCACTAGTCTGGCATTCATTCAGGCACCTGAAAAGAAATTATTCAAATACAAAGGAACTACCATGTGAATACTGCTTCTGCACAGTATCTGCATATGCTGTCTTGCATTTTTATTGAAACTGCAAACATAAACAAGTGTGAGAAAGCAGGTGCTATTTTCCTCTCTCTTTTACACATCAGTTTTTCCCAGGAGTAAGCTCTGTGCACTAGTGGCCAAAGTAAGACATTCCTCACAGACACTTAAAAAAAAAAAAAATCCTGGACTTTTGATCCAAATTTCATTGTGGGGCAGAATATTTAAATAAGAGACAGAAAGCAAAAGCCATGTGATTCTTAATGTCCTTAAGAGCATTTGAGGTAACTATAATGTACTAAAAAAAATTAAACTATAAAGCTGTGTCAGTTATTGTTCACAAATTTGCAGTCTGTACAGAATACAGAACACGTGTCTTTTGAGTTATATCCGACTTTCAATAATTTATCTACATTGACTTACTAACTCTTTTTCAAGGATATCTGTACTGTGCAAAACAAAAATAAAGACTTTGGGTGACACTTCAGACCACAAATAAAATATAAAATATTTAAATCATTAATAATAACCACTATTATTAAAGCAACCATTGATGTGTACTGAAAAGTGCTGTAAATAATGCACTGCCTTCAGTGGGATTACTCACAGTGTTAAGTTATGTGACCAAAAACCCTGAGACATAATATGCCAGTGAGTTCCCACTCTACTCAGCGCTTGTCAGGCTACACCTGGAGTACTGTGTTCAGTTCTGGTCCCCACAGTTCAAAAAAGATGCAGACAGACTGAAGAGGGTCCAAAGGAGGGCCATGAAGATGGTCAAAGGGCTGGAGAGCCTGCCCTATGAGGAAGGGGGGGGGACCTCATCACAGGATTCCAGTACTTAAAAGGGCGACTACAAAGAGGACGGAGGCTCTCTCTTCACAAGGAGCCACATGGAGAAGACAAGGGGCAATGGGTACAAGTTGCACCAGGAGAGGTTTCATCTTGACATAAGAAAGACATTTTTTACAGTGAGAACAATCATTCACTGGAACAACTTTCCCAGGGACGTGGTAGAGTCCCCATCACTGGAGGTTTTCAAGATGTGATTGGACAGGGTGCTAGATAATCTCATCTAGGCTCCCTTTCCCATGAAAAGTTGGACCAGATGATCTTTCAAGGTCCTTTCCAACCTGGGCTGTTCTATATTTCTATAATTCTATGATTTCATATTTCTGTAGACAAGAATCAGGTAAAATTCAGCCTGTCAGGCAACAATAATTAATTCCTGATAGCTGTACCCAGATTGTCTTTGCTTTGACCCACCACCAATCGCAATCAGTGTCACATCATTAATGCAAGCTGCAGTATTCAGAAGTATTACTCCATTGCAAACATAAAAGCCTGATTGGAATTAATGACATTTGTGCTTCTTTGATACACCTGAAAATCTTATATCCAGATATTGAAACTCAAAGTTCAACATGATCACATTTTCTACTGTTAAAAAGGCCTAAGAGGACAAATCAAATTTCAAAATATCAAAAAAACTTAACAAACTGCTCTCCCCCTGCAAAACTAAACAGTTTGGGAAAAAATATTGCCAATGGTGTATAAAGAAAATATGACAAAACTGCAAATGACAAAAAATGAGTATGACTCAAAAACGTGTTGTTTTTAATATATTTTAAAATCAGCCTTCCAAAATGGCTCACAAAATATTTGATTAATTGATTTTTTATTCTAAATATTGCCTTATTAAAGACATCATAAATATTTTAAATTAATTGGAACCAGAAAGACATTGGTGAAATCATGAAAGCAATAAAATGATGGATCTGTAATGATTAAGCTGTTCAAAAGTCTCCCAGAGCCTAACGCCCTCCCTGTTTTCACAATCACACACCGCACTGCATCAAGGTGCTACGTCAAACCACTTCCTAATAAAGTTTGATATCCCGCAAGTACTCCCCCCCTCATCATCGTTGGCACTGAGATGGACTAAACCTGGTTGTAAAAGTCCGTCATGTAGATGCTCACATACCTGAGAGTCGGGCCACTGAAGAACATCAAAACAACCAGCAGGTGGATCAGGCTGCTAAGATTGAAGTGGCTCAGGTGGATCTGGACTGGCAACAGAAGGGTGAATTATTTCTAGCTCGGTGGGCCCATGACACCTCAGGTCACCAAGGAAGAGATGCAACATACAGATGGGCTCGTGATCGAGGGGTGGACTTGACCATGGACACTATTGCGCAGGTTATCCATGAATGGGAAATATGCGCTGCAATCAAGCAAGCCAAGCGGTTAAAGCCTCTCTGCTATGGAGGACGATGGCTGAAATATCAATATGGGGAGGCCTGGCAGATCGATTATATCACACTCCCACAAACCCGCCAAGGCAAGCGCCACGTGCTTACAATGGTGGAGGCAACCACCGGATGGCTGGAAACATATCCCGTGCCCCATGCCACTGCCCGGAACACTATCCTGGGCCTTGAAAAGCAAGTCCTATGGCGACATGGCACCCCAGAAAGAATTGAGTCAGACAACGGGACTCATTTCCGAAACAACCTCATAGACCCCTGGGCCAAAGAGCACGGCATTGAGTGGGTGTATCACATCCCCTGTCATGCACCAGCCTCTGGGAAAATCGAACGATACAATGGACTGTTAAAGACTACGCTGAGAGCAATGGGTGGCGGGACATTCAAACATTGGGATACGCATTTAGCAAAGGCCACCTGGTTAGTCAACACGAGGGGATCTGCCAATTGAGCAGGCCCTGCCCAGTCAGAACTTTTACGTACTGTAGACGGGAATAAAGTCCCTGTAGTGCACATAAAAAATATGTTGGGGAAAACAGTTTGGGTTATTCCTGCCTCGGGCAGAGGCAAACCCATCTGTGGGATTGCTTTTGCTCAAGGACCTGGGTGCACTTGGTGGATAATGCGGAAGGATGGGGAAGTCCGATGTGTACCTCAAGGGGATTTGATTTTGGGTGAGAATAGCCAATGATCTGAATTATGTGATGTTAAGTACTAATTATAGTTATAATAGTTATACTAATCATACTAATAATATTATATGCTATACTAATGATATTACAATAAGAATCACCCAGACTAATGAAGAATAACTTCAATGAAACCAAGCAAAGCACAGTGATGATGGTACCAGAACTGACTTCAACATGAAACAATCCAACACCACATACCATCTCCATTTTTCCTGCCCTGGAAGATTATTACGACAGATGGAGCCTGAAGTCATGGACTAAACGAACCCACCGAACGTTTTAGAGGGATGGCCCACAGACTAAGGGAATGATACCTCTGTGTGTGTGTGTGTATATATATATAAAAAAAAAAAGGGGGTGGTGATTAATGAAAATGTACTGGAAAATGTGAGACTTGAGCATGACGCAGATGGTATAGAATAAGGGGTGGATATTGTCCTGGTTTCGGCAGGGATAGAGTTAATTTCCTTCCTAGTAGCTGGTACAGTGCTGTGTTTTGGATTTAGGATGAGAACAAAGTTGATAATGCACGGATGTTTTAGTTGTTGCTAGGTAGTGCTTACACTAGCCAAGGACTTTTCAGTTTCCCATACTCTACCGACTGAGAAGGCTGGAGGTGCACAAGAAGCTGGGAGGGGGCACAGCCAAACTGGCCAAAGGGACATTCCATACCATGCTCAGTACATAAACTGGGGAAAGCTGGCCGGGGGGGGCCGCTGCTCAGGGACTGGCTGGGCATCGGTTGGCGGGTGGTGAGCAATTGTACTGTGCATCACTTGCTTTGTGTATTGTTATTATTATCATCATATTATTATTATCATTTTATTTCAATTATTAAACTGTTTTTATCTCAACCAACGAATTTTTGTCACTTGTGCTCTTCCAATTCTCTCCCCCATCCCACCGGGGGTGGGGGGAGTGAGCGAGCGGCTGCGTGGTGCTCAGTTGCCGACTGAGGTTAAACCATGACAGTAGCTGAAAAGTCCTTGACTAGTGTAAGCACTACTTAGCAACAACTAAAACATCGGTGTGTTATCAACATTATTCTCATCCTAAATGCAAAACACAGCACTGTACCAGCTACTAGAAAGAAAATTAACTCTATCCCAGCCGAAACCAGGACACATATCATCTAAGTAATAATAAATCAATAGGAAAGGAGCATTAATCATTTTGTGATTTCTAAATCTGTTAAAATTTATTGATAGTATAATTTTTTGTTACTCATCTCTGATATAATTTGCTTTTCTCTTTATGTCTATATGCAAAGTAGACAGAGCACATCTTTCTTAAATACTGTTTCAAATTGATGGATTTTGCAAGTGGTATTGAGAATACATATGTGGAATAAACTTACTAAAATATTTCATGCCTGAAAGCATGATTAAATACAGCTACTGATATTTCCATTTGATGTCTGTCTTGAGAAATACCTTTCTGATATAAAAGTGATATATAAATTATCAGTGTATTATGTTTCCTTTGTGTTTAATTGCTTGCAAAATTTTGGCATTAATGAAGTATTTAAATAGCAAGATTTTCTCTAAACTGCTAATTTTCCCTAATGCAAATGTTGAATTCTTTACAAACATAGAAACAATTTTATTTCATATGAAACTGTATAATATGGTTATGAAAGGGTTAAATCCCTGACAATCCCTGGCTAAAGCCTTGCTGTGATACACAAAAAGCTTTATTTGTATTTTTCTTAGCTTCACCTGCATAGTTTTAGTTATTTGTCGAGTAGAGTTGATGGTGGGACATTTCGAAACATGTAATTTCTTGCCTGACAAGAGTAAACAGGCCTTTAGCTAGCTCGTTAAGCTTCCTGTGACAGTCACTGATAGCAGGAACTCAGGACAATTGTGTCAAGATAAGTGCCAAAAAACTAGTTTAAACTGACCCCCTTGTAACATCCCGGAGTCGAAGGACTGTTAAGCTAATTCAATGACTATATATGGAGAAAGGAAGCCCAAAGTTCGACTAGCGGACAGAGTGAGGAAGACTATGGACGACCACCGGAGGGTGAAAAGACCCTAACCCTAATTTTACTGCGCATGCTTGGACTATGTAAATGAATTCCGGGAACTCATCACCATAAGACTACCCTTTCCAGGAAATCTGATAAATCTGTATGATTTTTCTGTATATAACCCGATGTGCTTTGCTAACCCGTTGGAGCACTCGTGGCGGAGCTATCCCCAGTGCTGCCCAGCGCTGTATTAAAGAATGCCTGCTTAATAACAAACTAGTTGTTACTGAGTTATGTATCTCGGAAAACCATCCCGATCGAGCCTCTTCCTATGAGGAGCGTCGGAAGGTGCGGGCTTGGTACCGAAAAAATTAAAAGAAAAAGAAAAAAAGGCAGACAGTAAAGACACTACAAAAATATAGAAAGTAGCAATAAGTGAAAGGGTATAGGAAAAAAAAACAAACAAGGAAACATGTCTCAAATATAAGCAGGGTTTTGTTATATATCATATGGTCAGAGCGCCCACAATACCTTACAGGTTTATATAAGGCAAAGGATTCTCGATATAAAGAGAATTTTTTCATACTTTGACAAAACATTGAAAGAAAATGTTATAAAGAACAGAGCAGAGATCTGTATTCAGAAATAAGATGTCTGAGGAGAATTTGTGTCTTAAACACTATATTTTTCAAACTTTTAAAGTTGAATCCTCCCTATTTGCATTGACAGTTTGGATAATCCAGTTATTTGCAACTGCAAATGTACATCACTGCTGCATTTGGCTAGGCAGACATCAACCTGACATCCTTCACAATAGTTGGAAAAAAGGAAAAATAAACTAAAATTAAGAAAATTAGTTACAAAACGTAAATTAAAGCTTTCATTAGGGCAGAAAAACATCTTTGTAATATATACCTTGAATGGAAACATGCTAAGTAGAGAAATTTATAGCTGCTATTATTTAGAATGAAGTGGGCATGGAATAAAATGCAAAATTTTTGCTTCAAGTACGCTGGCCCCTACTTAAACAAAGAATAAAGATCACCATAGATTGATGGAAGGTAAAGCTCAAAATATAGATAGGTTCATTTCTTCTGAAAGTAAAGGAAAAAACTGTTTTCCTATTCTTAAAACAGTAATGAAATATAAAAAGTGCTTCTACTACATCAACTACAATGAACAGGACTTTGAAAAGCATGAGAAACAGCCAAAGTGCCCAGTGCGTTCACTGAAAAAGTGGGAAACTCATGTTCAGATGTGCACTGTCTTGCACTAGGTTCTTTTCACGTTCTGCTTTGCATCCCCAGTGAGGGACCTTGTTATGCACGAAAAGCAGGTGCAGATCCCTCAGGGCCGAGGCATGACACTCAGCAAGTGAAAGCTTTGGCTTTAATGAAAGCATAGCGTTACCATGGTGGGAGCCCCGGGACACCGATGCTAATCAAATGGGGACCTGACGCAGTGGAGCCATGCTAGGGAGTGAAGCTCAAGGGAAAGCACAGCAGGGGTGGATAATAAAACTTGCACTGATTAACATATCATACATATGCAATGTCTTGTTTTGCTCATTAGCGAACTCTGATGTAATGCAGGTACTGTTGTCTGAATTCCGAGATACGCAGCTGGCCATCACGTTGGTGCCCGTGAAGGGGTATTTGCAGATGGGGGGGGAAGCGAACTATCCTGGGTTAACAGGACAACGAGATAAGATGTGCTTGGGACTCTACATACTCGGATAGGGGAGGCGAATTATCCTGGGTTACCGTAACAAAGTCTTCTCGCACCCTACAGACCTAATCTTTAGTTCATTCACCATCACGCTTCCCTCTCTGGTGCCTTGGTTTGAATGAAATACAAAATATCTTAGACTTAGGAAATGTGTTCCCCAAAAGAACTTTTTTGTAAACTTGAAAGATTCCCACAAAGTTTTGATTTCCACAAATTGGAATCTGTTGATTAATCATTCTCATGTTAAAGCTTCTAACCAGCTCTACCTGTGCATGTTCACTGCCAGTTTGTTTCAATAGCCATAGAACTGTACTTGATATGTTGTTATTCAATAGGAATATAGTTGGTGATATACACTAAAAAGTGTTGGATTGCACTGGAATATATACACTGGAATATATATTCCAGAGAAACTTAACCCAATTAGCACACAAGACAAATCAGTTTTGTATTACTACTAGGTAGATGAAAAGCAGAACAAAATATGAACAAAGCTAAAAAGAATCATGGAATTATGCAGTTGCGACCTAGATAAACTCTTTTGTATATATTAATTCATAATGCATGCGATCTACAGCTCGAGCTGGGTGCCTCTCAAGAGGGACCCTGCCTGTCGATTGTTACCGGATCTTATAGTCTCTATAGGTTGCTTGATTTCCTGATGGCATTTCTGCTCATCCAATCCTGTTCACAGAGTCTGGGGTCTTTTCTTCTGATTCACTCTCACAGCCTCCAGGCACTCTTTTTGTCTGTGTCTTGAGACATTTCCTTATCTTTTGTTACAGAATATCCTGTAGTTAAAGTTTTACTTACACATCCTTACCTACCGGTTACATTTCCATAGATAAAAACAAAGGTTAAAGTACAATTCATGCGGCCTAAGGCTTCATTTACTTTAGTCACTAGTGCTAAGCTCTGGCACAAATTAGTCTCTCACTACAAAGCCTTTGTCAATATTCAGTACATCATAGAAATTTTCATGGTATTTTAAGCCAGACCTCTAAATTAGTCCATGAACTTCATTTATGTCTTCTATATCTGAGAAGTGTCATCATTAGACCTTCAAAAATCTTGTGTTAGTTTGGGAAAGAAGTGAGGAAAGCTATATATATGGGTATTTTCTGTCAAATGGTGCTATAAATTCCCATAACTCCTTTACATTTAAAGGACTTACATCAGCCAAGGATATGGCACAAAATGACCGCTCCTTAACACTTTGCTGGTGGAAAAACAATCATTTCTACAAGGTAGCTGAGTTTCTGAAGAATTCCAAAACCCCATAGGAAGCACCGCCTTCAGTGGCTTCTGTAGAATGAGAAACAACAGCTCATTGCAGGGGTATGCAGCCTTTGTTGAATTATAAAACGTATTTTCAGAAATTATAGTTTCACTGTTCTTTGGGGGGGGGGGTGAGAGAGAGAGGGTGGAGGGTTCTTTCCGGATCTCAGTAAGAAAGGCCCAGCAACAGAGGGTGTAATAAAATACCTGTATTAACAAGACAAAATAAAAAGGCAAATATAGATACCATTACTGATTCAGAATGAGAACATGCTGATGACACAAAACTAGGAGGAGTGGCTGATACGCCACTGGGAGGAACAACCCCAGGCACCAATATATGCTGGGGACCACCCAGCTGGAAAGCACTTTGGAGAAAAGGACCTGGGGGTCCTGGTGGACACCAAATTGAACATGAGCCAGCAATGAGCCCTTGCAGCAAAGACCAACGGCATTCTGGGCTGCATTAGATGGTAGTATTGCCAGCAGGTCGAGGGACGTGATACTTCCTCTCTCCTCAGCACCGGTGAGGCCACACCTGGAGTCCTGTGTCCAGTTCTGGGCTCCCCAGTACAAGAGAGAGAGCTACTGGAGAGAGTCCAACAAAGGGCCACTAAGATGATTAAGGGACTAGAGCATCTCTCCTATAAGGAAAGGTTGAGAGAGATGGGACTGTTCAGCCTAGAGAAGAGAAGGCTCAGGGGGGATCTTATCAATGTATATAAATACCTGAAGGGAGGGTGCAAAGAGGACGGAACCAGGTTCTTTTCAGTGGTGCCCAGTGATGGAACAAGCGGCAATGGGAACAAACTGAAACACAGGAGGTTCCGTCTGAACATCAGGAAAGACTTTTTTACTGTGAGGGTGACTGAGCACTGGAACAGTTTGCCCAGAGAGGTTGTGGAGATTGGAGATATTCAAAAGCCATCTGGACATAGTCCTGGGCAACCTGCTCTAGGTGGCCCTGCTTGAGCAGGGGGGTTGGACCAGATTATATTCGGAGGTCCCTTCCAACCTCAACTATTCTGTGATTTGTTGTAAAGCCGGTATTAGAACAGCACACATTTCACTATTTACCACTGCAAATAATTCTGTAGATAATTATTTTCTACACAAAGCCACTTTAAAACCTCTCGCGCTTTTAAACACTTAGCATTAGACAATTACTATTTCCTCTTCAGTCTTTAGCCTCTTAAGTCTTTGAACTCTTAAAACTAAAGTGTTCTGACAACTGTTATAAAACCACAGAACATTTTTAGCTCACTAGGTCACAAGTTTAAAAAAAGTGTTTTGCTAAATTTTTTTCTACTTGAAAATCATTTTAAGTAGTGAAGGGGTCCACCTTAGTCTTCAAACTGTAAGCATCCTTATCAAACAAGGTGAAACTTAGGATCCTGCATGGCATGTATATTTGCTACAACCTTATTTGCTTATACAAGAGCCATTGTATACTTTAGGAGAGAGAGAATGAAATACCTGGAAAAAGAATAGGGGAATAGTTGTGGGGCTTTTTGGTTTGCATGGGTTTGATTCTATAAATATAGAATAGAATAGAATAGAATAGAAAATAGAATATAGAATAGAAAATAGAATAGAGAATATAGAATAGAATATAGAATAGAATAGTTCAGTTGGAAGGGACCTACAATGATCATCTAGTCCAACTGCCTGACTACTTCAGGGCTGACCAAAAGCATGTTATTAAGGGCATTATCCAAATGCCTCTTAAACACTGACAGGCTTGGGGCATCGACCGCCTCTCTAGGAAGCCTGTTCCAGTGTTTGATCACTCTCGATAATACCAATGACATCATAGCTCTGGGAATGGACCAAGGCTTCCAGTTCATCCCGTTGAAGATTATCTTAAGTTTTACTGAATCTTTCTATGTTTGGTTGTGAAATAATCAACTATAAGAACATCTTGATCTTAATAAGTTAGTTTTTACGTTAGCGTTATGTATGGGTGCTGTGCTACTTGTTATCTGAGGCTGTGTTCCTTGAAGTCCCTATTCTCTGGACCCTCTAGACCATAACCACAGCCCCTGGGTTCTATTGTATATGGGATGAGTTATTTGACAACCTGGCAAGGTAGATATCTAGCTGGCCAACTTGGCAACAAAACTTACTTTTAAGGTGTCCTGAAGTGAACTGCCTTCATTATAATACTAAAAAACACACCCACAGGTCAAGAAGACCCTTGCCCAGGTGAAGACCCTTCCCCCGCGCAAGCGTAGTAACAGAAGAGAATGACACAACAGATAATTATAATTATATGTAAATCACTAACCAATCATTGTAACTGGGAGTGCACTACCTTGTAATTCTTGTGTATAAATGTAACGGTGATCTAGCCATAGGTGTGCTTGATTTGTGGAAATTCCACCTTGCACCCGGCGCCGCAATAAAGAATGCCTGCTTTCTAAAACTCCAAATTGAGTCTTAGGGAGTTCACCATCTGCCGGTTTGGGTAACAATCCTGTTTGTTTCTCATACTGTGTGTGTTGGTGTACAAGCATTTCAGATGTACTCCTAAGCCCTCCGTGCTCCCTGGAGCAGCGTAAATGCTCCCATTAGCATTGCCACCCTCAGGGGATGCCACGCCAACCCTTGGTTTACCTTCAGCTCTCCTGTCGGTATCCCCTTGAAAGGGTTAAATCCCTGACAATCCCTGGCTAAAACCTTGCTGTGATACACAAAAAGCTTTATTTGTATTTTTCTTAGCTTCACCTGCATAGTTTTAGTTATTTGTCGAGTAGAGTTGATGGTGGGACATTTCGAAACATGTAATTTCTTGCCTGACAAGAGTAAACAGGCCTTTAGCTAGCTCGTTAAGCTTCCTGTGACAGTCACTGATAGCAGGAACTCAGGACAATTGTGTCAAGATAAGTGCCAAAAAACTAGTTTAAACTGACCCCCTTGTAACATCCCGGAGTCGAAGGACTGTTAAGCTAATTCAATGACTATATATGGAGAAAGGAAGCCCAAAGTTCGACTAGCGGACAGAGTGAGGAAGACTATGGACGACCACCGGAGGGTGAAAAGACCCTAACCCTAATTTTACTGCGCATGCTTGGACTATGTAAATGAATTCCGGGAACTCATCACCATAAGACTACCCTTTCCAGGAAATCTGATAAATCTGTATGATTTTTCTGTATATAACCCGATGTGCTTTGCTAACCCGTTGGAGCACTCGTGGCGGAGCTATCCCCAGTGCTGCCCAGCGCTGTATTAAAGAATGCCTGCTTAATAACAAACTAGTTGTTACTGAGTTATGTATCTCGGAAAACCATCCCGATCGAGCCTCTTCCTATGAGGAGCGTCGGAAGGTGCGGGCTTGGTACCGAAAAAATTAAAAGAAAAAGAAAAAAAGGCAGACAGTAAAGACACTACAAAAATATAGAAAGTAGCAATAAGTGAAAGGGTATAGGAAAAAAAAACAAACAAGGAAACATGTCTCAAATATAAGCAGGGTTTTGTTATATATCATATGGTCAGAGCGCCCACAATACCTTACAGGTTTATATAAGGCAAAGGATTCTCGATATAAAGAGAATTTTTTCATACTTTGACAAAACATTGAAAGAAAATGTTATAAAGAACAGAGCAGAGATCTGTATTCAGAAATAAGATGTCTGAGGAGAATTTGTGTCTTAAACACTATATTTTTCAAACTTTTAAAGTTGAATCCTCCCTATTTGCATTGACAGTTTGGATAATCCAGTTATTTGCAACTGCAAATGTACATCACTGCTGCATTTGGCTAGGCAGACATCAACCTGACATCCTTCACAATAGTTGGAAAAAAGGAAAAATAAACTAAAATTAAGAAAATTAGTTACAAAACGTAAATTAAAGCTTTCATTAGGGCAGAAAAACATCTTTGTAATATATACCTTGAATGGAAACATGCTAAGTAGAGAAATTTATAGCTGCTATTATTTAGAATGAAGTGGGCATGGAATAAAATGCAAAATTTTTGCTTCAAGTACGCTGGCCCCTACTTAAACAAAGAATAAAGATCACCATAGATTGATGGAAGGTAAAGCTCAAAATATAGATAGGTTCATTTCTTCTGAAAGTAAAGGAAAAAACTGTTTTCCTATTCTTAAAACAGTAATGAAATATAAAAAGTGCTTCTACTACATCAACTACAATGAACAGGACTTTGAAAAGCATGAGAAACAGCCAAAGTGCCCAGTGCGTTCACTGAAAAAGTGGGAAACTCATGTTCAGATGTGCACTGTCTTGCACTAGGTTCTTTTCACGTTCTGCTTTGCATCCCCAGTGAGGGACCTTGTTATGCACGAAAAGCAGGTGCAGATCCCTCAGGGCCGAGGCATGACACTCAGCAAGTGAAAGCTTTGGCTTTAATGAAAGCATAGCGTTACCATGGTGGGAGCCCCGGGACACCGATGCTAATCAAATGGGGACCTGACGCAGTGGAGCCATGCTAGGGAGTGAAGCTCAAGGGAAAGCACAGCAGGGGTGGATAATAAAACTTGCACTGATTAACATATCATACATATGCAATGTCTTGTTTTGCTCATTAGCGAACTCTGATGTAATGCAGGTACTGTTGTCTGAATTCCGAGATACGCAGCTGGCCATCACGTTGGTGCCCGTGAAGGGGTATTTGCAGATGGGGGGGGAAGCGAACTATCCTGGGTTAACAGGACAACGAGATAAGATGTGCTTGGGACTCTACATACTCGGATAGGGGAGGCGAATTATCCTGGGTTACCGTAACAAAGTCTTCTCGCACCCTACAGACCTAATCTTTAGTTCATTCACCATCACGCTTCCCTCTCTGGTGCCTTGGTTTGAATGAAATACAAAATATCTTAGACTTAGGAAATGTGTTCCCCAAAAGAACTTTTTTGTAAACTTGAAAGATTCCCACAAAGTTTTGATTTCCACAAATTGGAATCTGTTGATTAATCATTCTCATGTTAAAGCTTCTAACCAGCTCTACCTGTGCATGTTCACTGCCAGTTTGTTTCAATAGCCATAGAACTGTACTTGATATGTTGTTATTCAATAGGAATATAGTTGGTGATATACACTAAAAAGTGTTGGATTGCACTGGAATATATACACTGGAATATATATTCCAGAGAAACTTAACCCAATTAGCACACAAGACAAATCAGTTTTGTATTACTACTAGGTAGATGAAAAGCAGAACAAAATATGAACAAAGCTAAAAAGAATCATGGAATTATGCAGTTGCGACCTAGATAAACTCTTTTGTATATATTAATTCATAATGCATGCGATCTACAGCTCGAGCTGGGTGCCTCTCAAGAGGGACCCTGCCTGTCGATTGTTACCGGATCTTATAGTCTCTATAGGTTGCTTGATTTCCTGATGGCATTTCTGCTCATCCAATCCTGTTCACAGAGTCTGGGGTCTTTTCTTCTGATTCACTCTCACAGCCTCCAGGCACTCTTTTTGTCTGTGTCTTGAGACATTTCCTTATCTTTTGTTACAGAATATCCTGTAGTTAAAGTTTTACTTACACATCCTTACCTACCGGTTACATTTCCATAGATAAAAACAAAGGTTAAAGTACAATTCATGCGGCCTAAGGCTTCATTTACTTTAGTCACTAGTGCTAAGCTCTGGCACAAATTAGTCTCTCACTACAAAGCCTTTGTCAATATTCAGTACATCATAGAAATTTTCATGGTATTTTAAGCCAGACCTCTAAATTAGTCCATGAACTTCATTTATGTCTTCTATATCTGAGAAGTGTCATCATTAGACCTTCAAAAATCTTGTGTTAGTTTGGGAAAGAAGTGAGGAAAGCTATATATATGGGTATTTTCTGTCAAATGGTGCTATAAATTCCCATAACTCCTTTACATTTAAAGGACTTACATCAGCCAAGGATATGGCACAAAATGACCGCTCCTTAACACTTTGCTGGTGGAAAAACAATCATTTCTACAAGGTAGCTGAGTTTCTGAAGAATTCCAAAACCCCATAGGAAGCACCGCCTTCAGTGGCTTCTGTAGAATGAGAAACAACAGCTCATTGCAGGGGTATGCAGCCTTTGTTGAATTATAAAACGTATTTTCAGAAATTATAGTTTCACTGTTCTTTGGGGGGGGGGGTGAGAGAGAGAGGGTGGAGGGTTCTTTCCGGATCTCAGTAAGAAAGGCCCAGCAACAGAGGGTGTAATAAAATACCTGTATTAACAAGACAAAATAAAAAGGCAAATATAGATACCATTACTGATTCAGAATGAGAACATGCTGATGACACAAAACTAGGAGGAGTGGCTGATACGCCACTGGGAGGAACAACCCCAGGCACCAATATATGCTGGGGACCACCCAGCTGGAAAGCACTTTGGAGAAAAGGACCTGGGGGTCCTGGTGGACACCAAATTGAACATGAGCCAGCAATGAGCCCTTGCAGCAAAGACCAACGGCATTCTGGGCTGCATTAGATGGTAGTATTGCCAGCAGGTCGAGGGACGTGATACTTCCTCTCTCCTCAGCACCGGTGAGGCCACACCTGGAGTCCTGTGTCCAGTTCTGGGCTCCCCAGTACAAGAGAGAGAGCTACTGGAGAGAGTCCAACAAAGGGCCACTAAGATGATTAAGGGACTAGAGCATCTCTCCTATAAGGAAAGGTTGAGAGAGATGGGACTGTTCAGCCTAGAGAAGAGAAGGCTCAGGGGGGATCTTATCAATGTATATAAATACCTGAAGGGAGGGTGCAAAGAGGACGGAACCAGGTTCTTTTCAGTGGTGCCCAGTGATGGAACAAGCGGCAATGGGAACAAACTGAAACACAGGAGGTTCCGTCTGAACATCAGGAAAGACTTTTTTACTGTGAGGGTGACTGAGCACTGGAACAGTTTGCCCAGAGAGGTTGTGGAGATTGGAGATATTCAAAAGCCATCTGGACATAGTCCTGGGCAACCTGCTCTAGGTGGCCCTGCTTGAGCAGGGGGGTTGGACCAGATTATATTCGGAGGTCCCTTCCAACCTCAACTATTCTGTGATTTGTTGTAAAGCCGGTATTAGAACAGCACACATTTCACTATTTACCACTGCAAATAATTCTGTAGATAATTATTTTCTACACAAAGCCACTTTAAAACCTCTCGCGCTTTTAAACACTTAGCATTAGACAATTACTATTTCCTCTTCAGTCTTTAGCCTCTTAAGTCTTTGAACTCTTAAAACTAAAGTGTTCTGACAACTGTTATAAAACCACAGAACATTTTTAGCTCACTAGGTCACAAGTTTAAAAAAAGTGTTTTGCTAAATTTTTTTCTACTTGAAAATCATTTTAAGTAGTGAAGGGGTCCACCTTAGTCTTCAAACTGTAAGCATCCTTATCAAACAAGGTGAAACTTAGGATCCTGCATGGCATGTATATTTGCTACAACCTTATTTGCTTATACAAGAGCCATTGTATACTTTAGGAGAGAGAGAATGAAATACCTGGAAAAAGAATAGGGGAATAGTTGTGGGGCTTTTTGGTTTGCATGGGTTTGATTCTATAAATATAGAATAGAATAGAATAGAATAGAAAATAGAATATAGAATAGAAAATAGAATAGAGAATATAGAATAGAATATAGAATAGAATAGTTCAGTTGGAAGGGACCTACAATGATCATCTAGTCCAACTGCCTGACTACTTCAGGGCTGACCAAAAGCATGTTATTAAGGGCATTATCCAAATGCCTCTTAAACACTGACAGGCTTGGGGCATCGACCGCCTCTCTAGGAAGCCTGTTCCAGTGTTTGATCACTCTCGATAATACCAATGACATCATAGCTCTGGGAATGGACCAAGGCTTCCAGTTCATCCCGTTGAAGATTATCTTAAGTTTTACTGAATCTTTCTATGTTTGGTTGTGAAATAATCAACTATAAGAACATCTTGATCTTAATAAGTTAGTTTTTACGTTAGCGTTATGTATGGGTGCTGTGCTACTTGTTATCTGAGGCTGTGTTCCTTGAAGTCCCTATTCTCTGGACCCTCTAGACCATAACCACAGCCCCTGGGTTCTATTGTATATGGGATGAGTTATTTGACAACCTGGCAAGGTAGATATCTAGCTGGCCAACTTGGCAACAAAACTTACTTTTAAGGTGTCCTGAAGTGAACTGCCTTCATTATAATACTAAAAAACACACCCACAGGTCAAGAAGACCCTTGCCCAGGTGAAGACCCTTCCCCCGCGCAAGCGTAGTAACAGAAGAGAATGACACAACAGATAATTATAATTATATGTAAATCACTAACCAATCATTGTAACTGGGAGTGCACTACCTTGTAATTCTTGTGTATAAATGTAACGGTGATCTAGCCATAGGTGTGCTTGATTTGTGGAAATTCCACCTTGCACCCGGCGCCGCAATAAAGAATGCCTGCTTTCTAAAACTCCAAATTGAGTCTTAGGGAGTTCACCATCTGCCGGTTTGGGTAACAATCCTGTTTGTTTCTCATACTGTGTGTGTTGGTGTACAAGCATTTCAGATGTACTCCTAAGCCCTCCGTGCTCCCTGGAGCAGCGTAAATGCTCCCATTAGCATTGCCACCCTCAGGGGATGCCACGCCAACCCTTGGTTTACCTTCAGCTCTCCTGTCGGTATCCCC